>NC_066553.1:737955-910455 GCF_024679095.1 Eriocheir sinensis
TTTGAGTTCTTATGCGTTTTTTTTCGCGCGATAACTTCACTGTCTCTCCTTTCAGAGTTAAGGAGGCAGCCACACTCAAAACAGAAATACATAAGAAGGAAATTAAAATACGTTGCTCCATATTAAAGAAATGGGAAACAACAAAATAGTGTAACTTCTTTCACTCTTTTTTTTCAGTATTTCCATCATACAGAGGTGAAAACAACACTCCTTCCATCACCTCATCATCATTGCTCCAGATAAAAAAAAAAAAAAAGAGTAGTTTTCCTGCTATATACATTTCTGTCTCTACACGCTAACTTCTCTCTCTCTCTCTCTCTCTCTCTCTCTCTCTCTCTCTCTCTCTCTCTCTCTCTCTCTCTCTCTCTCTCTCTCTCTCTCTCTCTCTCTCTCTCTCTCTCTCTCTCTCTCTCAGTATTTGCATCACAGAGCCGAAAAAAAAATGTTCCTTATATCACTTCGTATAAAAGGAAAAGGGGAAAATAACACGAGAAAGTGATTAATTTTGGCTGCATGTACATTTTTATCTCTCTTTCTCTGTCTCCTTTTTCAGCATTTGCATCACACAAGAGAGAGATGAAAAAACACTCCTTCCATCACCGTGAAAGAGCTCTCACTCACACACACACACACACACACACACACACACACACACATACACACACATACCCCTCCACCCCCACAACCTCCCACCCCTCCCACACACACATCACACCGAGAAAACACACACACAAAAAAAATAAACGTCTATGCATGCACTCGTTCACATAGTCAGCGAAAGCACACCGAAAATGAATAGAAAAAAAAGGTCGCGAGTGAGGAAGAGAAATAAAGACGAGGAAAGAGTCCCACGAACGGAGATGAATGCGGGATTGCCATGCGTGCGTCAGGGAAGAGAAGGGAAGGGAAGGGAGGGAAGGGAAGCTGGGTCCGTTGACGTGCGTGTTGGTGAAAAGCAAAACAATAAAAGAATCCATATGTATATACAGAGGGAGGAGGAGGAGGAGGAGGAGGAGGAGGGGTAGAGAGAAAAGACATTTGTAGGCGGTATGTGCAAAGCTTGAAGTAGATTGATAGACAGATAGATGGAGGAAGAGGGAGGAGGAGGAGGAGGAGAACAAAAGAGGCAAATATATGCGTTTGAGGGAGGAGAGGAGGAGAAAACAGGAGGAGGATGAGAAAATATGGAGAAAAAGAGTCATTTGTTAGCGGTATATACAGAGGTTGAAATAGACTGATAGACAGATAGATGGAGGAAGAGGGAGGAGGAGGAGGAGGAGGAAAAGGAGAGGAGGGATGAGAAGAAGAACCAATAAGGAGGAGGAGGAGAAAGGGTAGAGAGAAAAGACATTTGTAGACGGTATATACAGAGGTTGAAATAGACTGATAGACAGATAGAGGGAGGAGGAGGGAGGATGAGGATCAGGAGGAAAAGGAGAGGAGGGAGGAGAGGAGGAGCAATAAGGAGGAGGAGGAGAAAGGGTAGAGAGAAAAGACATTTGTAGACGGTATATACAAAAGTTGAAGTAGACTGATAGACAGATAGATGGAGGAAGAGGGAGGAGGAGGAGGAGGAGGAAAAGGAGAGGAGGGAGGAGAGGAGGAGCAATAAGGAGGAGGATGAGGAAGGGTGGAGAGAAAAGACATTTGTAGAGGGAGGAGGAGGGAGGAGGAGGAGGAGGAGGAGGAGGAAAAGGAGAGGAGGGAGGAGAGGAGGAGCAATAAGGAGGAGGATGAGGAAGGGTGGAGGGACTGTAGCAAACTATCTCTGAAACGGTCTTCCCACACATACGCCAACACTTCAATGTCACATACACTACACAACACACATACACACACCAACACGTTTTCTATGTGTTTTGTTTATCCCAATGACCTCTGTATGGTTGTTCAAATAAATAACCTTGACGGGTATTGGTGTTTCCTTTACCCGGGGACCAACTATTAATATAAGCACTCAAACCACCAACAGGAAAAGTCGTTTGTAGGCTGTATATGCAAAAGCCGAGGTGGATTGATGGATAAATGGATAGAAGACGGAGGGAAAGGAGGAAGTATGGAGGCAGGGAGGTAAATATACGTGTTTGAGGGAGGGGGGAAGGACAGACTGACGGATCATAAAACATTACCAAAAACATTCATTCATTCATTCCATTATAACGCTCATCGCTTCCTAATCTCTCTCTCTCTCTCTCTCTCTCTCTCTCTCTCTCTCTCTCTCTCTCTCTCTCTCTCTCTCTCTCTCTCTCTCTCTCTCTCTCTCTCTCTCTCTCTCTCTCTCTCTCTCTCTCTCTCTCTCTCTCTCTCATTGGCTCCCCCTGCAACACACACACACGCCCATAACACTGGACGCAACACGACCATCATTCGGGGCCCTGATTCTCACCACTAAGTCATCAAACACACGCACAACTTACTCCCATTATCAAAGCGCTGGGCGGGTCGAGGGGGAGCGAGCGAGGGAGAGAGGGGGAAAACAGAGCCCCCAAACACACACATATCAGCTTACAAAAAGTCCAATTTCCGTCGCTTTTTACAGTGTGTGCCAGTAATGGGGAGTCATACCTTGCCTCCCCTCTCTGTCCCGCTCTCTCTCCTCTTCCTTCCGTCTCTCTTTCCTCTCTTCCCTGTAGTGTTTTTCCCTCTCTCTCTCTTCCTCCTTCCTTCTTCCTTCCCCTTTCCCTCTCCTTATAATTATCTCTTCTCTCTGCCTTCTAGTTTTCCTTTTTTCTTGTTTCTTCCTTTCTCCCTCCTTCTTCTCTCCTTCCCTCTCTATTTTTCCTCTTGTGTTTTCCCCTTTCTCTCTCTCTCCCTCCCTCGATTCCTTCTTCCTCTCTCCCCTCCTTATGTCTCTCCTCTTTCCTCTCGAGTGTTTCCTCCTCTCTCCTTCCTCTCCCTTCCTTCTTCCCCTCTCCCTGCCTCTGTCTCTCTCTCTCTCTCTCTCTCTCTCTCTCTCTCTCTCTCTCTCTCTCTCTCTCTCTCTCTCTCCTAACTGCTAATAAGTACATTAAAACGAGTGATGAATTAATAAGAGAGAGAGAGAGAGAGAGAGAGAGAGAGAGAGAGAGAGAACTAATATTTACAGTGATATAGGCAAAGCAAGGTGGAGGGTGAGTGAGTGAGTGAGTGAGTGAGTGAGTGAGTGAGTGAGTGAGTGAGTGAGTGAGTGAGTGAGTGAGTGAGTGAGAGTGAGTGAGTGAGTGAGTGAGTGAGAGTGAGTGAGTGAGTGAGTGAGTGAGGGTGAGTGAGTGAGTGAGTGAGTGAGTGAGTGAGTGAGTGAATCAGGAGTAGGTCAATAAAAGGAGGAAGAATGGAAGGAAGAAGAGGAAAACAAATGAAAAGGAGAAGAAAAAGAAGAAAATGGAAGATAACAGGGACGAAGGAACACATGGATGAATGAGGGAAGGAAGAAAAGAAGGAAGGAAAGAAATGAAGACCAGATAAACGAAGGAAAGCAAATATGAATGAAGAAATGAATGAAGGAAAACAGGAAAGCAAAAAGAAACGGAAAAACACAAGAATGAATGAATGAGGGAAGGAAGGAAAGAAGGAAGGAAAGAAATGAAGACCAGATAAACGAAGGAAAGCAAAAATGAATGAAGAAATGAATGAAGGAAAACAGGGAAGCAAAAAGAAACGGAAAAACACAAGAATGAATGAATGAATGAATGAAAGAAGGAAAGAAATGAAGACCAGAAAAACGAAGGAAAGCAAATATGAATGAAGAAATGAATGAAGGAAAACAGGGAAGCAAAAAGAAACGGAAAAACACAAGAATGAATGAATGAATGAATGAATGAGGGAAAGAAAAAAAAACAAGGAAAGTGAAAAAAAAACAAAGATATGGAAAAAATGCAAAAAATGAAAAAGGAAAAAAGGAAGGAAGGAACAAGGAAAGGAATGGAGAATGCAAGAAGGAAAGAAAGAATGCATTAATGAAAAAAAGGAAAAAAAACAAGAAAAAAAACATGAAAACACAGGCACGGGGGCACGCAGGAAGGAACGAGCGACTCAAACGAAGTCTTTCCATCGATCCACGAAGAGACGTAATTGACGAGGAGGAGGAGGAGGACGAGCGGCTGTAAGGAGCATGCAGATTAGGCGAGGAGGTCGGGGCAGGCACTCACGAGGGATTAGTAGGGCGCGGGGCACAGGCTGAGGCGGGGGTAGGCTGGGCAGGGCTTAGGTGAGGGTAGGAAGGAGGGAGCATGTAGGTGAGGGAGGAAGGATTGAGGGAGGAACGGAAGGAAGGAGGGTGGATGAAGTGAATGAAGGAGTTAATGTGGAAAGTGGAAGGAAGGGAGTGAGTGAGTGAGTGAGTGAGTGAGTAAGTGAGGTCAGTAAATGGAGGAAGAAATTGAAGGAAGAAAATAAAACAGAGGAAGTGGAAAAAAGAAACAAAAGGAAAAAACAAATAGAAGTGAAGAAGGAAGGAACGCAGGACTGAATGACTGACTGACTGAATGAATGTTAGAAAGAAAGAAAGAAGAGAAAAATGAATGAAGAACTAGTACAGGATAGAGAGAGTGAGTGAGTGAGTGAATGTGAGTGAGTGAGTGAGTATCATGACTGGCTGACGAACGAAATGAATGAACGAAGAACGAGTGACTGATTGAACGGCTGACTGACTTGATTGACTGACGCCGATAACACCCACCCACCCACACCCACACCCACACACACACACACATACACACGCACACATATTGGCAATCACGAGTCCAGCATTTGATCAGACCGTGGGTGAATGACATGTTATATTGACCATCTCTCATACTGCCCCCCTAACTGGCTGACAGGAACCCTTGCACAGGTAAACACAGGTATAGGGGTGGATATGAAGGTGGTGGTGGTGGTGGTGGTGGTGTGATTTATATAGTAACCGATTTTCTCTCTCTCTCTCTCTCTCTCTCTCTCTCTCTCTCTCTCTCTCTCTCTCTCTCTCTCTCTCTCTCTCTCTCTCTCCTCTTTCTCCTTCCTCTTTCCTTTCTCTCCTTTCTATCTCTCTCCCTCCTTTCCTTTCTCTCCTTTAGTTTTCTCTCTTCTCTCCCTTTCTCCCTCCCTTCCTGAACACGGAGGGAGGGAACAAGGGAATGAAAGGACCCAGGAATGAGTGAATGAATGAAAAAGAAAGTAGGAAAGGAAAAAAACTAATGGAGGAAAGTGAGAAAAGAGGAAGGGAAAAACGAAGAAACGCAAGAATGAGTGAATGAATGAAGGAAGGAAAAAATGCAGGAAGTGAATAACAAAGGGAGGAAGGAACGCAAGAATGAATAAATGAAGGAAGAAAGTAATGGAGGAAGGAAAGAAAGAAAAAAGGAAGGGAAGAACAGAGAAGCGCTTGAATGAATGAATGAATGAATGAAGGAAAGAATGCAGGAAGTGATTAACAAAGGAAAGGAAGCAACGTTAGATTGAAGGAAATAATGAATGGCCGGGCTTACTCACAGGTGACTTGCAGGACGGTGGTGGTGTGCATGCCCTGGCCGGGAATGTTGGGGTTGTGGGCGCGACAGGTGAGCGCCGCGCCGTTGTCCTCCGCCTCAGGTACGAAGGTGAGCATCGAGACAGTCTTGTTGCCCACCATCCGCGACTGTACGGGAGAAGAAAACTCTAATTGGTAACACTCGATGAGATGTACATAAGGCTTATAACTTTACTGTAAGAATAGACAACCCACTTAGTAACACTCGGTAATGCTTGTAATGCTTAGATAGACATGAGTGAGGGAGGGAAAGAAGAAAGGAATGGACGAAGGGAACCACAGAGGACCGAAGGAATGCAAGAACGAATGAAGGAAGGAAGTAAGGTAGAAAGGAATGGAGGAAGTGAAGAAGAAAGAAACGAAGGAACGCAGGAATGAATGAATGAAGAAAGGCAGGAAGGAAGAAACACATTAACCAGTCACTTAGTTGTGTTGCAAGTTCCCTGGACTGACACTCACTTAGCAACACTCGGCAACATATATTAAACTCAGGACATTGTCAAACTAGTCAACACGATATGAACGCCGTCCTTTAGCCCTTGCCTTGCGTTTTTCTCATAGTTTTATCTTTTTCGTTTTCCTATCGAGTTGGTTTCTCTTTCCGCAAACACACACTCGCAGACAAACAATAGCGGACGCCCAAAACAACAAACGAAAAAGAGCATTCAGCAGTTTGCATAAAATAACATCCTCACCATAAAACAAAAAAAGTCCGTCAACAGGCTGGGCCAACATTGTCTTTCCTTTTTACTTTGACAATTTTATGGTTCGTGGTTTAAAGAAAGCGAAAAAAAGAGAAGCGAAAGGAAGAAAAAGGAGAGAGTTTGATTGACGAATGATAAAGAGGATGGGGATGATGAAGAAAAATGAAGGAGAAAAGAATTAGAAAAAGATAAAAAAGGAAGGAGGAAAGTTGAAGAAGTTAAAATAGTATATAATAAGAATTAAAGTCTACTAGCAAAATAAAAACAAATAATGCAAGTGACAAAAATGATATGAAAAAAAGAGAAAAAGCAAAACGTCAGAATACACACACACACACACACACACACACACACACACACACACACACACACACACACACACACCACCCCCTTCCATACACACCCACTTCAAAATAACACAGATTAAAACACACAAACACAAATAAAAACGGAGCAAGAGAGAGCTAACGAGAGATTACGTGGATAAGCTTTACTCCACCACCACCACCACCACCACCACCTAGGGCTAAGCAGCATTATTTACCGTCCATTACACGGCCGGCAGAGTAGAGCTGATGGCCGTCGACAAGAGGCGCTAATTAACTGAGCTCAAACCATTAATTAAGGCTAAAATTAATTAAACGGAGGAGCAGAATGAAATGAGCAGCTATTACGCGCTTTTTACGCACCAGACCGGACCGCACGTCACTTACCTGCCCGCCCGCCCGCTGCTGCATCGTCATTACCGCCATCACCACCTGCATCATCAACACCACAACCTCCACTCACTATCTGCAACACTCGTATCACCAACACTACCACCAACACTAACACTAATATCAACTACAGCTTATCAAGACCACTACTACCACCACCACCATCACCAAAATCAACACCACTACCACCTCAACTCCATTCACCTGGCCTTCTCGCACTACTTCACCGCCATCACCACCACCTTCAACACCGCTAATACCATCATCTCCCTCTATACGCCTTTAATCCCTCACTGCATAAACATATCATCCCTTCCCCTCTACGTAAGAAAATAGTGCTGGATTACGCTGTTAATAGTCGATAAAGATTCCTAACATTTCGGACCGTTTTCCAGTATTTCTTGACGTTTCGCTTTCTCTCACTTCGGCAGATTGCGCTCACTCACTCCTTCCTTTTGTGCGAGCTGGTCAGTGTCGCAGAGCAAGGCTTCAAGAAGAGGGGCTTTGTGCCTCGTCCTCGCCTACTACATGGCCCCTGCACCCGTCCCTGGCCAGTCAGACGTATATATACCTGGCTTACACCTGACTCACACGTGCATGCCCATTGAAACCAGGTGTGTAGGCAAGCGTGAGGAGGCTGTTATCTCCGTGGACACACACGCGTCTAGTTGGCACACACGAGGAGGGAGAGGAGCGCTCGACTTGACACATCACTCACCGCCCCGCGCTGAAGGCTTAACCCAACCCGTCACGCATAGGGCTCATCTGCATTCACTCAGGAGATTCGGAGTGAGGGAAGAGGCGGAGAATAAAAGATGTAGGTGAGAGGAGCATTAACGAAGAGGCTGTGAAGGATGGGTGAGTGTTTAGAAGGGTGGACGAGAGTGGCTGAGTGAGTAAGTGAATTAGACTAACTGACTGACTGACTGATTGATTGAGTGATTGAGGGACAGACTAACGAAGCCGCTTAATGTCTGACCGAATGAATAGCTGATTGGTGGCTCTTAGTTAAGGAAAATTGTGAGAAGGTTGCCTTTGAAACCATGTAAGGAAATATAAGTTAGATTAAAGGAAAAAAATATAGAAGTGGACTTATTTTGGTTCATGTAATAAAGTTATTATACACCCAGGGACACACACACACACACACACACACACACACACACACACACACACACACACACACACACACACACAGGTATCTCAATCACATTATTTTTTTGCATACTGATAATCCAATCTCAAAAATTTATTAAAAACTAGATTACGTCCTCCTCCTCCTCCTCCTCCTCCTCCTCCTTCTCCTCCTCCTCCTCCTCCTCCTCCTCCTCCTCCACACAAATAGGACAGAGTGTACACAAGAATGATTATGAAGATGGGAATGAATGGAAGTTATGAGTCAAAAATAAGTCGAAGCAAAAAAATAGATTTACTAATTTGTTAGCGTTTCAAAAAGATCATGATGATAAAAATAATAATGAAAAAAAAACCACATTATTATGGTCTAAGTAAATATTTATCTATGGAAAAAAAGTTAAGATACATAAACACACACTCTCTCTCTCTCTCTCTCTCTCTCCTTTGCCCTGAACTCCTTAATTAATGAACTTTTACAGACGTGGACAATTAGGTCTCGCGCGACTATAATAATAATAATAATAATAATAATAATAATAATAATAATAATAATAATAATAATAATAATATCACCACACAGTCGATGGGAAGTAGAGGAACCATAAGTATTTTCGCCCAAACTTTATATATATTTCCATCGCGTTAATTATTCATTCCCGGAACCCGAGGTGTGTGTGTGTGTGTGTGTGTGTGTGTGTGTGTGTGTGTGTGTGTGTGTGTGTGTGAACTGAAAGCACTGACACACACACACACACACACACACACACACACACACACTCAACCAAGAATAACCAATACTACTACTACTACTACTACTACTAATAATAATAATAATAATAAATAAATAAAAACAGAAACAAAACCAATAAATATAATAATAAAATAAGCCCAAAAAAGCAATAACCAGGCATCGAACACCCACCAATAAAAACCTTAATAAAAAAACAATAAAGAAATGAAAAAAAAAATAAAACCCACGCATTCGAATGACAATAATCTCTCTCTCTCTCTCTCTCTCTCTCTCTCTCTCTCTCTCTCTCTCTCTCTCTCTCTCTCTCTCTCTCTCTCTCTCTCTCTCTCTCTCGCGTGTAATAAAATCGAAGGGAATGAGAGATGAAAGGGAAAGAGGAACAAGAGGAAGAGGACGCGCGGGAAACGATATTAAAAGTTCCAACAATTACCGATAAAATTAATATTCCGTTAATTTTATTGTTATTGAAAACTGAAGGAAGGTGAGAGGGAGGGAGGGAGGGAGGAGGAGGAGGAGGAGGAGGAGGAGGAGGAGGAGGAGGAGGAGGAGGTGAAAGGAGGTTAAGGATGGATATACGAAGATGTGTTGGTGGATAAGAAGAAGAAAAAGAAGAAAAAGGGGAAGAAGGAAAGGAAGAAGAAAAGAAGGAAAAGAAGATTATGAAGGATGAGGTTGAATAGGAAAAGAGTGGAGGAGGAGGAGGAAGAGGAGGAAGAAAGGAGGAAGAAGGAGGAAGATGATAAGGAGGTTGAGGGCGATAATAAAGAGGAAAAGAAGGAAGAGGATTAGAAGAAAAGGAAGAGGAGGAAGAGGAGGAGGAGGAAATTGAAGGATAGAAGAAGAGGAAGAGGAGGAGGAGGAGGAGGAGGAGGAGGACAGCGAGGAGCCATCCCTTTTCATGCCTTGCTGCGCGCGATGAAAAACAAACAAAAATACGAACACACACACACACACACACACACGATAAAAGAGAGAGAGAGAGAGAGAGAGAGAGAGAGAGAGAAGAGGGAGGGGGATAAGAGGAGAGAGGAGGATGAAGAGAGAGCAGGAAGGATGAAAGAAGTAGAGGATGGTAAAACAAGATGAAAAAGAAGAAGAGGGAGGGAAGGATAAGAGAGGGTGGGAGAGGAAGAAAGAGAAGAGAAAGAAAGGAGAGAGGAAAGGGATCATGGGGGGGGGGGGGACAGAGGGAGAGACAGAGGGAGGAAAGGAGATGAAAAAGAAGAGGGAGGGAAGGATGAGAGAGTGACGGAGAGGAAGAAAGGGGAGAGGAAAGGGATCATGGGGGACAAAGGGAGGAAAGGAAAGGGAGGGAGGGAAGGAGGGAGGAAAAGGATGAAAGAGGCAAGGATGAGAGGGTGACGGAGAGGAAGAAAGGAGAGAGGAAATAGGAGGGAGTGAAGGATGAAGGAGAGAAGGATAAAAGAGTGGCGTAGAGGAAGAAAGGAGAGGAAACGGAGGGAGAGGGAATGGGAGGGAGGGAAAGGATAAAGGAGAGAAGAATAAAAGAGTGACGTAGAGGAAGAAAGGAGAGGAAACGGAGGGAGAGGGAATGGGAGGGAGGGAAAGGATAAAGGAGAGACGTATAAAAGAGTGACGTAGAGGAAGAAAGGAGAGGGAATGGGAGGGAGGGAAAGGATAAAGGAGAGAAGGATAAAAGAGTGACGTAGAGGAAGAAAGGAGAGGAAACGGAGGAAGAGGGAATGGGAGGGAGGGAAAGGATAAAGGAGAGAAGGATAAAAGAGTGACGTAGAGGAAGAAAGGAGAGGAAACGGAGGGAGAGGGAATGGGAGGAGGAAAGGATAAAGGAGAGAAGAATAAAAGAGTGACGTAGAGGAAGAAAGGAGAGGAAACGGAGGGAGAGGGAATGGGAGGGAGGGAAAGGATAAAGGAGAGAAGAATAAAAGAGTGACGTAGAGGAAGAAAGGAGAGGGAATGGGAGGGAGGGAAAGGATAAAGGAGAGAAGGATAAAAGAGTGACGTAGAGGAAGAAAGGAGAGGAAACGGAGGGAGAGGGAATGGGAGGAAAGGAAAGATGAAGGAGGAAAGGATGAGAGTGACGTAGAGGAAGAAAGGAGAGGAAACGGAGGGAGAGGGAATGGGAGGGAGGGAAGGAGGGAGGGAGAGGATGAAGGAGCCGGGCTAACAAGGTGAAGCACTCTATCCTACCTGACAATGTAAACAGAGTCACCTTGATTAATGGCTCCCTACCTGAACGGCGAGAGAGAGAGAGAGAGAGAGAGAGAGAGAGAGAGAGAGAAAATAGTTGACAGAAGATAAATATACAAGATAATAGATAAATAGATGAATAAATAAGAACAAATGAGAAAATAGATACATAAGATAAATAAGAGTAGAAATAAATAGATAACTGATAGATAGAAAGATAGATAGCTGGATAGATAAAGGGAGAAAGAGAAGGAAGAAAGCAACAAGAAGCAAAGAGAAGGAAGAGGAGGAGGAGGAGGAGGAGGAGGAGGAGGAAGAGGAGGAGGAGGAAAATGAAACACTGGAATATTCAACACTTGGGACACAAGAGAGAGAGAGAGAGAGAGAGAGAGAGAGAGAGAGAGAGAACGACCATCATAAGAAATTAAACGTCGGAAATAAGTTTTGTTTTTTCTTTCTTTTCCTTCCTTTTCTTTCTTCTTTTTTTCCTTTTTTTCCTTCCTTCATGTATTTCTTTCTGCTTCTTCCTATTTACTGTTTTGTTAGTTCGCTTTGCTGCCTTCCTCTTTTTTCCTTTTATTTTCTTGTTCGCTTTCTTTCTTTTTCTTTTCTTTCTTTTCTTCTTTTTCTTTCTTTTCATCTTTTTCCGAATTTTCTTCTTTTCCTGTTTTTGTTCTTTTCCTACTTCGCTTCCACCTTTCATTCATTCCTCTCTCTCTCTCTCTCTCTCTCTCTCTCTCTCTCTCTCTCTCTCTCTCTCTCTCTCTCTCTCTCACCCACACCCACACACACACACACACACACACACACACACACACAACTCTCCCCTCGCACACACACACATACCGCCCCCCCTCCTCCATCCCCCCGCCCGCCCCCTCCACGCACGCACGCACGCACGCACACAAGCACCTTACTCAGCCTTAGCAATTTTTTTTTCTCGAGATCCTGAAAGCAAGATAAATCGCCGGCATATTTCTTCATTCTTTTTCTCTTTTTTTTTCTTCTTTTTCTTATACTTTCTTTGGCGTTTTAGAGGTTCCCGTGAACCCCCCGAATTGCAAGCTTCTTCTCCGATGTGAAAGTGTTTTAATCTCTCTCTCTCTCTCTCTCTCTCTCTCTCTCTCTCTCTATGTATCTATCTCTCTCTTCTCTTTTCTATTCTCTGTCTATTTGTCTATTATTTTTCTACTTTAT
Source organism: Eriocheir sinensis (assembly GCF_024679095.1). Taxonomy (NCBI): domain Eukaryota; kingdom Metazoa; phylum Arthropoda; class Malacostraca; order Decapoda; family Varunidae; genus Eriocheir; species Eriocheir sinensis. Next base: position 750,115 of record NC_066553.1, read on the forward strand.
TTCTCATTTAGTTTCTCTTCTTTTCTCTTGTCATTTATCTTTTCCTCTCTCTCTCTCTCTCTCTCTCTCTCTCTCTCTCTCTCTCTCTCCTATTTTCTTATCTATTTATGGGTTTACTTGTCATATATTTTCATCTCACCTCTCTCTCTCTCTCTCTCTCTCTCTCTCTCTCTCTCTCTCTCTCTCTCTCTCTCTCTCTCTCTCTCTCTCTCTCTCTCTCTCTCTCTCTCTCTCTCTCTCTCTCTCTTTCTCTCTCTCAGTGTACCCAGAAATCGTATCCATGGCGGGGAGGGAGCGAATAAATGAAATGTTTCCATCAATTGAATAACAAACATAAATACCAAGAGACTTCCATTACGGAGAACGAGGTGAAGGAGAGGAAAAGGAGGAGGAAGAGGGGGTGTAGAGGGAGGAGGAGGAGGAGGAGGAGGAGAATAATAATGATATGAAAATGAATAGGAGAGAGAAGTCGAAGAAGAAGAAGAAGGAAGGAAAAAAACAAAGTAACCAAGATTATATTTACACAAGAAAGAAAAGCAACGAAGAAGCAAAGAAAAGAATAAGAAACAAGAAAAGCCGAAAAAAAGGAGAAATGAGAAACGAGACGAGCAAAAATAAAATAAAAAAACGTCCATTAATATAGATAGAAAATAAGCAACAAAGAAAACACACAAGAAACAAGAAAACCCGCAAAGACGGTGAAGAATGAGAAGAAAAAACGTGCCTCAGAAAAAGAAGCAAACGTCGTGACAGCTTAAGATATCGAGGTGGAGTTGAAATTCGAGGGGGGAAGAAACGTTCAGGAGGAGGAGGAGGAGGAGGAGGAGGAGGAGGAGGACCAACGAAAGAGTGAAAGAGGGAAAGTAATATATCCCTTGACTGGGGGAGAGGGAAGAAAGGGAGGGTAGGAGAGAGAGAGGGAGAGAGGGAGTGGAAGGGTTAAGGGAAGGAGAGAGAGGGAGGGATAGGGATGAAGAGAGAAAGGGTGAGAAGCAAGGAAGAGAGAAGGGAGGAAAGGGGACGGGGTGGGTTGGAGGCAGTGAAGAAGGGAGAGGAAGGGTTAAGGGGAGAAAGAGAGGGAGGGGAAAGAGAGAGAATGAGAGGTTAAGGGAGAGAGAGGGAGACGAGACGAGGGTATGAAGTGACGGAAGGGTTAAGGGAGGGAGAGAGAAATTCAGAGAGGGAGAGAGAGCGAGAGGCAAGGACACTAGAGGGAGAGGGGGTGAAGGAGCTGAGGGAGAGGAAGGGAGAGATTCAGAGAGTGAGAGAGAGAGCGAGAGGTAAGGGCACTGGAGGGAGGGGTGAAGGGCTCTCACTCCGCAAAACCCAGAAAATAAAGGGACTCCGCCCTCGTCTGAAGCTGCGTGATCTGACTGTGCGAGAGAGAGAGAGAGAGAGAGAGAGAGAGAGAGAGAGAAGAGAGAAGAGACACACACACACACACACACACACACACACACACACACACACACACACACACACATTCACACACACTCACAAAGACTTCCACCATAACCCCACCTCTCCCTACCAATCTTCTCATCCTCCCCCCCTCCCCCACCCACACACACCTGTCCCAACCAACAAACACGTGCTAATCAAGGTGTTCCTGACTCCACGCAAACACACAATAGACATCAGGTAACAAGCTCTCTCTCCTCTTCCTCCTTTTCCTTTTCTCTTACTTTTAACACCATCCCTGCCGTTACATTCCACCTCCACCCCTACCATCACCACCACGGAGAGTCTAGGTCCCTATATACAGCGCTACGTTAGGGTCTTGTGGCGGTAAAGCTGCATGAGGAGAAGGAAGGAAGGAGAGCAGTGTTGGTATGCAGAGGGGTTGCTGTGGGAAGGAATGGGAGGGTAAGAAGTTTGAAATGGTAAGAGGTATGGAGGGAGGTTGAGTGCAGAATTTGTTTAGGCGAGAAGTAGCTAGTGGGGTACTGAGAGAGTTACTGAGCGAGTTTCTGATTCTTTGCTATACAACTCTTTATTATCTAGGGAATTATAACTCTCTCTCTCTCTCTCTCTCTCTCTCTCTCTCTCTCTCTCTCTCTCTCTCTCTCTCTCTCTCTCTCTCTCTCTCTCTCTCTCCGCCCCTCACTTTTATTTTTGGCCATATTTCTTTACTTTTCCTTACGTCATATCTCTATCGCTTAATCATTATATTCTCTATCATTTATATATTATTGTGTCTCTCTGCCGTGTTGGTCAATCCATTTCTCCTACAAGTCTTTATTCTCTATTACGCTACGATTTCCTCTTTTTCCGATACTTTTTATAACCTTAATTATTTGCCTTTCCTTCCTACCGTATATTCGTAGCTGTAACTCTCCGACGTTTTGCTTGGCTCTTGTTTCTTATTCCTATTTATTCTTTAGTGGATTATGATCGTCTCTCTTTAAACCAATCCTTCTTCTTGGTCTTATTAATCCTTCATTTTTCCCTTGCTCACGTAACCTCTTCTTTTCTCCTTATCTTCTCTATTTTGTCCCATTTATTCATTATCAGTTAGCCCTTCTATTTAACTCCTCTTTTATTCTCTAGTGCGTTACGATCCTCTTTTTATCCACCGGTCAATCATCTTTTGCTTAATTCTTCATCTTCCCTCCCTCACTCTCCACTCCTTATCTTCTCTCTCTTCACCATTTATTCATTATCAGTTGACCGTTCTTTCTAACTCTCTTTTATTCTCTAGTGCGTTACGATCCTCTCTCGTTATCCACTGGTCATTCATCTTTTCCTTAATTCTTCATCTTCCCTTCCTCATAGTGCATTACGATCCTCTCTCGTTATCCACTGGTCATTCATCTTTTCCTTAATTCTTCATCTTCCCTTCCTCATAGTGCATTACGATCCTCTCTCGTTATCCACTGGTCATTCATCTTTTCCTAAATTCTTCATCTTCCCTTCATTAGTGCATTACGATCCTCTCTCGTTATCCACCGGTCATTCATCTTTTCCTTAATTCTTCATCTTCCCTTCATTAGTGCATTACGATCCTCTCTCGTTATCCACCGGTCATTCATCTTTTCCTTAATTCTTCATCTTTTCCTTAATTCTTCATCTTCCCTTCATTAGTGCATTACGATCCTCTCTCGTTATCCACTGGTCATTCATCTTTTCCTTAATTCTTCATCTTCCCTTCATCATAGTGCATTACGATCCTCTCTCGTTATCCACCGGTCATTCATCTTTTCCTTAATTCTTCATCTTTTCATCATACATGAATATACTCTCTCGTTATCCACCTCATTCATCTTTTCCTTAATTCTTCATCTTCCTTCATCTTACGATCCTCTCTCGTCATCCACTGGTCATTCATCTTTTCCTTAATTCTTCATCTTCCCCTCCTCACGATCTCTCTCTCGTTATCCTCTGGTCATTCTCTCTCCTTCTCTCTCTCTCTCTTCCTCTCCTCTCTCATTCTCTCTCTCTCTCTCCACTGGTCATTCATCTCTCTCTTCATCTTCCTCCTCTCTCTCTCTCTCTCTCTCTCTCTCTCTCTCTCTCTCTCTCTCTCTCTCTCTCTCTCTCTCTCTCTCTCTCTCTCTCTCTCTCTCTCTCTCTCTCTCTCTCTCTCTCTCTCTCTCTCTCTCTCTCTCTCTCTCTCTCTCTCTCTCTCTCTCTCTCTCTCTCTCTCTCTCTCTCTCTCTCTCTCTCTCTCTCTCTGCCCGACTATTCTCAATCTTCTTTCCTCTTTATCTCTTCTCTCTTTTTCTTACTTTTTTTCTCTCTCTCTCTATCTCTACTTTACTTTTATCTTTCAAGTCCTTGTCCGCCTATCTCGCTCAATCTTTCAAACTCTAATGCATTAATATCCTCTCTCTCTCTCTCTCTCTCTCTCTCTCTCTCTCTCTCTCTCTCTCTCTCTCTCTCTCTCTCTCTCTCTCTCTCTCTCTCTCTCTCACTCTCTCTCTCTCTCTACTATTGTAAATCTCGAGCATGCATTGCCTAATTGCAAATACAACTGATGAAGTCCTTAAAGCCTCACTTAAACAAATTCCTGGACCTGACAAAAGTATATCAACTGCTGGAAAAAACTCTCTCTCTCTCTCTCTCTCTCTCTCTCTGTTTATTCTTTATTCCTTATCTATTTCTTTTATTCCTTACTTATATTTTAACCTCGTCTCTCCTAGTTACTCTTTATCCTTTATTTCTTCCTTTTTTATTCTTTATTCATCTCTTTAGCTTTCCTCTTTTTCTCTTCCTTTTTATTATCTATCCATTCATTTCTTCTTCATTTCTCTCTTTGGCATATTCGTCTTACTCTTTATTTCTTTCTTCTTCCTTCTTTATTTCTTTATTTCTTCAATCATCTTTCTCAAGCTTATTCGTCCTCCTCTCTACTTCACAATCCTTAACCTTATCTATCCCTTACTCTATCCTTCTTTCTCCATTCCTTTATTCTATTATTTTTCTCTCTCCCTCTTCTCTCCCTCATACTCCTTAGCCCTTATTCCCTAATGGGTTGATATCCTTCCTCTTCCCTCACTCCCTTCCCTTCCCTTCTTTCCTCTTCCTCCTTCAATCCCTCTGTCTATTCCATTATTGCTTAACTATTTATTCCTTCCTCTCTTCTTTATTCTTCATTCCTTTTTTTATTCTTCTTCTATATCTTCATTTCTTTGTTTTAGCATTAATTCATCTATTCTTCATTCTACATTTCATTCTTCTTCATTCCTTACTTTATTTATTCCTTTTTATTATCTCTATGAATTATTTGTCTTCCTCTCTCTCTCTTTCAACTCTTAACCTTTCAATTTTTAACTCTTTCCTTCTACTTTATTTTCAATTTTTCTATTTTTGTATTTGAAGCATTTATTCCTTTTTTTATTCTTTTTTCTTTACTCCTTTCTCTCTCTCTCTCTCTCTCTCTCTCTCTCTCTCTCTCTCTCTCTCTCTCTCTCTCTCTCTCTCTCTCTCTCTCTCTCTCTCTCTCTCTCTCTCTGGCATATTCTTCCTCCTCTCTCCTCCTTACAGTCCTTAACCCCTTATTCCCTAATGCATTAATATCGTTTTCTCCCTCTCCCTCCTTCTCTCCCTCCCTTCCCACGCTGACCTTTCTCTCTGACGTAAATGGATTATTTTCTCACGCATTAACCTCTCCTGCTCAACGATCTCACCTTCGTGTTCGACTAGGTGGTGCTATTTTTGTTGTTGGGTATTGGGTGTATCAATTTTTCCTTGTTTTCTTAATTGAGATGTTAATTTGACTGTTCTATTTCGAGTCTCTTGTTTTGATCTGTATTTTTTTTACACGGGATATTCTTCTTAATGCACTAACGTTTTTATTTAAGTGTTGTCTATATACTCATTTCTTCAATCGATGTGTTTGTTTGGCTGTTCTATTCTGAGACTCTTGCTTTAATCTGTATCTTTTTTACACGAGATATTCTTCTTAATTCACTAACATTTTTATTTAAGTGTTGTCTATATACTCATTTCTTCAATCGATGTGTTTGTTTGGCTGTTCTATTCTGAGACTCTTGCTTGAATTTGCATTTTTTTACCGGTGATATTTTAGTTCGAAACACTAACGTTTTTTTTTCCCCTCAAGTATTTTTCGTTTTATAATCAATGTGCTAATTTTGCTGTTCTATTTTCAGACTCTTGTTTAATTTGCATTTTCGTACTCGTGATATTTTAATCCACAACACTCTTTGGTATTTTTTTGTTCCGAATTAACTTTATATACAATTTTTTTCATCGGCATGTTATTTCAGCTTTTATAAGACACTTTAATCTGCATTTTCTGTATTCGTGATATACACTATTTTAATTTTTTTTCTTATGTAATGTGTATCTTCTTTTTGATTGATGTATTAATTTAGCTGTTTTATTTTTGAGATACTTATTTTAATCAGTATTTTTTTAACAATACACGCACGCCATTTTTTTCGTATGTAATGTCTATCCTTTCTCACTGATGTATTAATTTGGCTGTTCTTTTCTGGGATGCCTATTTTAATCTATGTTCCCTACACATGATATTTCAATTTAATTCGTTAACGTGTTTTTCCTCACGTGTTGTCTTTATATATTATTATTTTTAATTGAAGTATTGATTTATAGTCTGTTGACGGAGCCTGTTCATCTGGCGCCTAGGCAGCGTTTGTTACGGCTCCGGTGATTGGCTGCACCATCCCTCACTCACATGTCCGCCGTGACGCTAAACACTTGTATTTTCTTCGTCCTAGCTCGTCCTTTATTCACGACAGACCACTTTAGTTGGTACCGTTGGACTCAGCAGTAATTGTACAACTCATTTATATTTATCTAAATTAGATAAAATAAAACATAAAGGAAATGTGATGAGTTGAAGTCACAAGACAGCTCCGAAATGTTTATAACACGGTTTACTTATCAACGCTTTTCTTGACATGGCAACTTTAATCTCACAGTTTCGCCTCATAATATCTTGACCTTTCCGCACTCTATCTTACATTCCCTTTGATTCACGAAACTCTCTCCGCCTCAACACACACACACACACACACACACACACATACACACAAACACACGGCAACAACCTTGAACTATACACAATAACTCTGCCTGACCTAAACTAACCTAACATAACTTAACCTACACACACACACACACACACACACACACACACACACACAGCCTTGAACTTACACACAGTAGATTAACTTGACCTAACCTAACCTAACCTATCTTAGTCTAATCTTAGCTGAACATTCTGCTACAACACACACACACACACACACACACACACACACACACACACACACCACTTGCCTGTTCATTACCCCTTACCTTCCTTTCTTCCCTCCCTTCTTCCTTCTTTTCTTCCTTACTACTTGAAAATTAAAACATTATTAAGGTTTATCTAACTTCCCTCGCTTCTTCCTTTTCTTCCCTTTCTTTCTTTTATATATTCTTCCTACTTTCTTTCCTTCTTTCCTTTCGTTCATCCTTCCCTTTCCCCTTGTTCTTCCTACTTTCTTTCCCTCTTTCTTTCTCCTTTCATTCCTTTCCCTTTTCTCCTTTCTTCGTCCCTACTTCGAACACTAGTAAGGCAGACATACCTCACAACCAATCTTATGTCTTTCCTTACCTTCCCTTTTCCTTTCTTCCTTCTCTTCCCTCCTTCCTTCAATTCACTCATCTTCCTTTCCTTCCTCCCTCTCTCTCCTCCTCCTCCTCCTACTCCCGTACCCACCAACCCCTCCACACACACACAACCTCGGCCATTCACTACACGAACACAAACACGCCGCCCTGCCTGCCAGCCTCCTTGCCGGCCCGTGCCCCGCGGTTACCTTCTTCCTCATGCTCTGCCTGTTTGCCGGAGCCACGCCGACCAACATATTCATATTTGCTCTTACCTAGAAATGCCGAGGACTAAAATATGCCCTCCTTGCTTCCTTGCCTGACTTGATGTTTTACTTTTTTTTTCTTTTCTCTTCTCCTTTCGTCTCCTGTCTGTTTTTTTCTTCTATTTCCTCCTTTTTCTTCTTTTCCTCCTCCTCCTCCTCCTTCCTCTGTCCTTTTATCGCCTGCTTATCTTGTCCTCCACCTCCATCATTTCCTCCTCTTTTTTTTTCTCTTCTTCATTTTCTTATTCTTCCTGTTCCTGTTCCTATAGCTGCTCGTCCTCAACCCTTTCCTCCTCCTCCTCCTTTTCCTCCTCCTCCTCATTTTCTTTCTACCTTCTGCTTGCCTAGTCTTGTATCTCCATAATTTCCTCTTCTCTCTTTATTCACCCTTCACCTCCTCCTCCTCCTCCTCTCTCCTCCCCGTCCTTACCTTGGCATCCTGGGGCGAGGTCTTCCCGCCGCGGCTCTTCTGCCAAGTGATCACGGCTGACGGGTACGCGCCCGCCGCCACGCACTCCAGCCTCGTCTCCCGCCCCTCCACCAGCGGCTCCGGCGGCGCCCTCACCACCACCTGGGACGGCCGAACTGCAGGGAAGGACACGCATACAGGTTAGTTAGCAGCGGGAGACTCTAGCTGGGGTAAGGGAAAGTTGGAAAGTTTCGTTTAGTCGGCGCAACATCTGTGGTCATATGCCGGAGAGAGACAGGAGGGGGAAGGAATTATAGAAGGGAACACACCCCAGGAGACGGGACACAACCCCCGATTAATACCTGGTACCCATTAACTGCTGGGTGGACAGGGGTATTGGAAAAGCCGCCCAAATATTTACACTACACCCGGGACTCGAACGCTGGGGTAAGGGATTAGTTAGGGAGTATTAAGACATCGCCGACACCAAAACAAACCTCTCTCTTGTATTAATTTTACTGGATCAGCACTTGGAGGGTGTTGGTTTCTTATTTAATGCCCTTTAGCTGTTCCCACTAATGTAAACAGAAGCCGCATGAGAGAAGAGATTATACTGCACATACATTACTTAGTTATATTATCTCTTTTATTTTAATTTTCACATTTTTTACAGCAACGGAAGCAGCTCCAGGGCACAAACAAACAATAAATAAATGGAAAAAACCCGCTAAACGTTGCTCCCTCAAAAGAAAATGGAATGAAGTTAGGAAGTATGCAATGGTAGAACACTTGTTTATATATGAAAATCGCGTCGAACACTCACTAAAAGCTTTCAAACTATATATATGACTCCCGCAACTCTTCCTAAACATGCAATGGAAGAACACTGGTTAGTATATGAATATTAGGCAAAGCATTCCCTAAAAGCTGGCAAACTACATATATACATCCCAAACCTTCACGGACATCGTAGGAGACTGTAAGTTTTTTCTTGTAATCGGAGAACAAGTATTCGTAGGTCATGTGTTTATATGAGAGGACGCATTTTGAACCCTTTAACAAGCACACCATCACCAAAACTCTCACTCAGCTCTTCACTCACGTCCACAGAAGCAATCACACACCCTTATCACCCTCACATCCCTTCAAGATACCGCCCTTCCACACCGCAGTCTCATAACATCCCACAAACCCTTCCTGCGAATCCTGTCATAAGCCTTTTCAGTAGCCAAGGACGCAACAAACAGTTTTCCACCCCTCTCTAAGTACTTCTCACGTAACATTTTCCCTGTAAAGACCTGCTCCACGCCACCCTTCTCTTTCCCCCTTGCTCACCGCCTCCATTCATATCGTTTATTTTCATCATCCTCCCATTCAGAGCCCTTCCATGCACCTTCCCCGCCGCGCTGAGTAATTTTATTTCCCTATAGCCGCTACATTCATTCCTATTCCCTGTTCATTTATACGCACAGGGGCACAATGGCAGGGTTTCTCTTTACTCTTTCAGAACCTCACTTTATCCTGCTTCCATGCTATACATCTGCGTCTACATCTCTATTTCTGTATTTCTGTTCTAATAGGATTATTGACAGAAGCCTTCCCTACTTCTTTAACTATTATTTTCCACATGTATATCTAAATCTACGTATTTCTGCACTTTTCTTGTTATACCATCAATGACAGAAGCCCTCTCTACTTTTTTTCAACTCATCGCCTTCTTTATCGTAACCTTCTTCATCTTCCCTTGACATGGCCGTCCTACACTACTTTTTAACGTATTATTTTTCAACTTGCATGTTAGTAAATATATCCATAACATCTCAATCTCCATCTCAATCTCATTATTCAAGCATTTCTCTTGTTATGGTAGCAGTGACGACGCCTCCCCTACTCTTAAACTCCAAGGGTCGTATCGTAAGATATTTCGCCGCCCAAGAACACATATTTGACAAGGCTTTCGTAGGAGTTTTGTGCATTTCCAGGGGTAGTTTTATGACCCTGGTGGTATTCTTCCTTTATAATTAGGTTGTCTTTATTTTCCCAGGGCAATCTTTTCACCAATCTCTCTCTCTCTCTCTCTCTCTCTCTCTCTCTCTCTCTCTCTCTCTCTCTCTCTCTCTCTCTGTTCTTTCCCATCCCTTTCCCACATTCTCTGTAGCACTACCTCGTAAACCCTTCCTCAATTATCATGGATCTATATTAACGCCCGAGGATCCCCGCTTCCCACGCAGACCAAGATTGTTGCAACACTAATTCCCTGAACTCATAAAACCCTTCAGTTAAGTCACGCCTCACTCCTACAAATTGTTTTTTTTTTTTATACATATTTCATGAGGCGATATTTTAGTTAAGCCTCTTATGTGATGTAATTTTCCGTTGTTTTCTTTTTTCATTTTCTTTCTCTTTTCTCTTCTCTTCTGCTTTTAGTTCTCTTTTCTCAATGTCTGTTTCTCGCTTTCTTCGTTTCAACATTTTTTTTTTATATATTCCACGAGCATTAGGCTGTAATGTGATGTGTTTCTCTAAGTTTTCTTTTCTTTTCTTTTGGCTTTACATCTTTTCCCTTTTCTTTTTCTTCGGTGTTCTTTTCTTCATGTCTTTTCTCTCTTTTCTTCTCTTCAACATTCTTTTTTTTAATATCCTACGAGGCAATATTATTAGGAATTTTCTGTTTTCTTTTTTTTCTTTCTTTTGTCTTTTCCTTTTATTCAGTGGCCTTCTCTTTTTGTCTCATTTCCTCTCTCTTCTCCTCTCAGCTTTCTCTCTTGCGGAATGACAAATTAGTTAACTTCCAAACAACGAATCACTTCCTTCTCCGTGAGCCTCAAATATATCATCATAGTCCTCAATGCGTCGTTCCTTCAGAGGCCAACACACTAAGAGCAGGATGATTTATTATGTTCTCTAACTTTCCCGCCACCTAACTCACTCACTCCTTTCTAGCATGACAAAGTAGTTGCAATCCAAACCACGGCAATGAGTTATATTCCTGAAGGTCCTCAGCGTCAAATAACAAACGAGGCTCTATTATTGTCGAACTTTTCTACCGACTCGCGCAGAATGACAAAGTAGTTTTTGCCACGACAACGAGTCAGGTTTGAGCTAGGAGGGAGGGTGGGGTGAAAAGTTTGTAGGCTGACTAAGAAGGAGTGATGTTAGAGTGATTAAATTTGACATGGATAAAGTTCAACTCTTCTTAGCAATGACTGGATTGTTTCTTTCCAGGTAAACCCACATCTGATGCCAAAAAGAAGAAATACAAATTGAGTAGTGGTGATTGCAGGGCCGTGATTTCTGAGGGTTAGGGATCGGCCTCAAAATACCCCCAAAAGTGCTTATTTTTCAACATATCTCCACCTACGCATACAAACACACAAACACCTTATCCATGACCACCCTTATCGTAATAGTAATAATTGTAATAGTAGTAATAATAGTAATAATAATGCTATGATATATATTTTTTTTTGTTTAAGCAGTATTTACAAACATATACATACATACACATACACACATACATACTTCTATTTTTTTTGTATAGATGCTTGCTTTGTTTGCCCCCCTCCCCCACCGCCTAATGAACCTATGATGCCCTTTAACCAACCCCAAAGTCTGCCAAAATTAAGGGGCTCTCTTACGGGTCCTCTTGAAAATGGACAATATCGTGGTGTTCGTTCATTACTGCCTTGCACGAGCCTGGGATGGTACTCTCAAACCCTTCCACCTCTTACATCATCCATTTCCAAAGGGCAAAAAACAGATCAATCGGGTTCTCATGAATGTTATATTAGGTTCAGAGTACAGAAGAAGGGTCAAACTACTATCAAGGACATTAAACTACCCATGGAAGTGCCCCCAAACCCCTAGGAAAGCCCTGTCAAATGTGGGTGTGTGATAATATGGTCTCTGTTTCTCTGTGTACCGTCTCCCGCGCTGCCAGAACCCTTCATAGGCGAGCGAGCAGCCAGTCATTTACGTGAGTTGGACGTGTTGTTTTGTTTTGTCGCTAGCCTGCTCACATTAATCAGTTGTCCTCCTCCTCCTCCTCCTCCTCCTACACCCCCAACACTACTATAATTATTCTTGCTCTCATTAGTGTTGAGGAATAATTTAGGAACACTTGTGGGCGTACATAATTGCTTAACGCACCACCACCACCACCACCACATAACATCACCCCTGTCATAATCAAGTTGACCTTTACATATCAACATCAACAACCACCATTCCCACAGTTGCTCCCATCACCACCACCACCACCACCACCACAACCACCATCAACCTGCCCCTTTACACATCAACACCAGAAGAAGAAAGGGAGAAACGAATGAAAAAAGGTGTATATACAATTGTCTTTACACCACCACCACCACCACCACCACCACCATCACCTCCACCACCACCTCCACACTCCCTCATGTTGAATACAGTCACGCGAGAATGTATTAAGTTGATGTGTAGAGACTTGCAAATAATTAGTTTCTCCTACACTCACAATTCATTAGTTTATGCTTTGAGTCTGAATACGTTTATAGCTTTAGAAGAGAATGCAAACTACTACTACTACTACTACTACAACTACTACTACTACTGACGAAACGAGAGAGACAGACATCCACAAATTCTCTCTCACACACACACAATAAAACAAAATACAGACAGGACAGGCATAAATTAGACATACAGATGAGTCAAACTAACTTCATGGACACACACACACACACACACACACACACACACACACACACACACACACACACACACGAAACACACAGACAAGGAGAAGAGACTATAAGTAATTTAGATCAAGCATTTATCATTCATTTATACTAATATTCTTATCCCTCTCAAACAAGACATTCAAATACCATTTACTTAATCTTAAATAGTACTTGATTAACTGAAGGGCAAGCCACAAGGGGAGTTCTAAGGGGCACTGAACTCGCTTCCTCTCTCTCTCTCTCTCTCTCTCTCTCTCTCTCTCTCTCTCTCTCTCTCTCTCTCTCTCTCTCTCTCTCTCTCTCTCTCTCTCTCTCTCTCTCTCTCTCTCTCTCTCCTCTTTCACAGACCTCCTTCCGCTTCCACACCCTCCCTCCTACTTTCCTCCTCTTTTCCGTTTCCTAACCACCCGACCCACCATAAACGCCAGAGACACGCCCTCTCTCTCTCTCTCTCTCTCTCTCTCTCTCTCTCTCTCTCTCTCTCTCTCTCTCTCTCTCTCTCTCTCTCTCTCTCTCTCTCTCGGTCACACTTCGCCTTCCCACGACCTCTCCTTTCAGCCTTAAACCCTTTTTCTGCCTCACTTTCTCTCTCTCTCTCTCTCTCTCTCTCTCTCTCTCTCTCTCTCTCTCTCTCTCTCTCTCTCTCTCTCTCTCTCTCTCGCTCTCGCTCTTTATGAATTCCCTCCAATCTTCCCATTCTCTCTTTTTCTCTCTCATTATCATATCATTTCCTCACTCTATTTTCATTCCCTTTTATCGCTAGTTTTTCCTTTCTCTCCCTTTCCTCCTTTTTCACACACGCACAATACAGCTCCTCCCTTTTCCCTTCTCCTTCTCCTCCTTTCCCCTCTTCCATTTTTCTCTCCCTTTCGTCTTTCTTTCCCTCCACAATTTATCCTTTATGTATATACTCAATACCTCCTCTTATTCTTTCCCTTTTCTTTTCTTCTTCTTCTTTTTCTTCCTAATGCTTTTTTTTCCTTCTTAATGTCGCTTATTTTTCTATTTATCTCCTCCTTTTAAAATCGAAATTAAGACTTTTTTTTTTTTACTTCGTTTTGTTCTTCTAGTTTTTGTTTTCCTTGTTCTTCTTCTTCTTCTTTTTCTTCTTTTCTCACTGTTCTTGTTCTTCTCAATCTTCTCCTCTTGTTCTCCTCTTCCTCCTCCTTTTTCGCCCTCTCTCTCCGCGTCTGACCTTTCCTTAACCTCTCACGGTAATCACACACACGAGGAGGAGGAGGAGGAGGAGGAGGAGGAGGAGGAGGAGGAGGACTCTCAGCGTTCCACTTTCTCCTACTCTTTCTCTTCTTTCTTCTCCTCCTCCTTCTCCTCCTCCTCCTCCTCCTCTTTCCCCTTCCCCAAAAGAGGTAAATTTCTCCTAAGGGGCTTCTCTCGTTCCCTTCTTTCCTCCATTCCCGCCCTCCCTCTCCCTCTCTCTCTCTCTCTCTCTCTCTCTCTCTCTCTCTCTCTCTCTCTCTCTCTCTCCCTTGGCAGTCTTATATATTTACTCATTTAATTACTCACCTCCCTCCTTTCCTCCCTTCTCCTTTCTTCCTCCACTTATTTCCTCCCTCCCTCCCTCCCTCCCTCCTTCTCTCCCTTCCTCCTTCTCTCCCTCTCTTATTGGCCTGGTCTCTTATTATGGTCATTTTTTTTTCTCTCTCATTTCTTTCTTTATTGTTTTCTTCATTTTTTTTCGTTTTATTCGCGTTTTTGCTTTACTTTTCTTTTTCTTTTTTTATTGGTTTTTATTTGTTTTTTTATTTATTTTTCTTTTCCATTTTTGAGTTTTTTTTATGAGATTGATCCTGTCTTTCTTTCTTTCTTTCTTTCTCTTCTCATTCTCTTTTTTTTTCTTCCCCTCTTTCTCTTTCTCTTCTTATCTCTTTTTTTTGTCTTTCATTCTCTCCCTCCTTTCTTTCTTTCCTTTTTTCTTTTTCTTCCTTCTTTCTCACTTTTTTCCCTTTTATTTTTTATTTTCTTTCTTTGTTTCTTTAATTCTCTCTCTCTCTCTCTCTCTCTCTCTCTCTCTCTCTCTCTCTCTCTCTCTCTCTCTCTCTCTCTCTCTCTCTCTCTCTTTTTCTTCCGATCTCTCTCTCTCTCTCTCTCTCTCTCTCTCTCTCTCTCTCTCTCTCTCTCTCTCTCTCTCTCTCTCTCTCTCTCTTTATCTTCCCATCTCTCTCTCTCTCTCTCTCTCTCTCTCTCTCTCTCTCTCTCTCTCTCTCTCTCTCTCTCTCTCTCTCTCTCTCTCTCTCTCTGTAATTAGCACGGCTTCGCCAGCCTTAATTCTCTCATTTGCTCCTCTTCTTCTTTTTATTAATGTTATATTTTTTTTACACTAAATTTACGTCTTATTTTCCAAGTATTAAAGCTGACTGACTCCTCTTTGTCCTCTTCCTCCTCCTCTTCCTCTTCCTTTCCTCTTTTTAACTCCAACTTATTTTTTTCTTTCCTTTCATTTCTCTTTTCTTTCCTTTGCTCATCATCGTCGTTGTTATTATTCCTGTTTTTTTTTATTTTTCCTCTTGATTTTCTTTAGTTTTCCTTTTCCTCCTTTTCCTTTTCCTTCTTCTTCTCCTCTTCCTCTTTCCTGTCTTTCTTTTTTTGTGGTTTCCTTCATCTTACTTTTATCTTCACTCTCTCTTTTTCCTTTTTTTATAACTTTTTTTCCTCCTCCTCCTTCTCCTTTTTCCTTTTCCTTCTTCTTCTTCTTCTTCTTCTTCTTCTTCTTCTTCTTCTTCTTCTCTTCCTCTTTCCTTTCTTTCTTTTTTGTGGGTTCCTTCATCTTACCTTTCCCTTCACTCTCTCTTCTTTCTTTTATAACTTCTCCTCCTCCTCCTCCTCCTCCTCCTCCTCCTCCTCCTCCTCCTCCTCCTCCTCCTCCTCCTTCTTCTTCTTCTTCTCCTCCTCCTCCTCCTCCTCCATTCTCTTTTCAGCCTCGCCTTTCTGTGGGTTCATTAATTTCTTCCTTGTGTCGTGTATGCGTCGCGAGGAACACTCATTCAGGAGGAGGAGGAGGAGGAGGAGGCAGATAATGAGAGGCAGTAATAGTAAAAGGAATAGGAAGAGTAGGAATAGAAGGAGGGGGAGGAAGAGGAGGAGGAGGAAAAGAAGGAACAGGATAGAGGGAACGATTAAAACAGAAGTGTAAAAAGGAGAAAGGATGGGATGGAAGAAGAAGGGAAGAGACGGAAGAGAAGAAGAATAAGTAAAAGGGGAAAGAAGGGAGTGTTAAAGGTGAAGAAAGGAGGAACAAAGAAGGAAGAAGAAGGGAAGAAAAACAAGATAAGAACAAGTAAAGAGAGAAGGAAGAAATAAAGTATAGAAGAATAAGCAAAGGGGAAAGAAAGGGAAACGCACAGAGAAGACTAGTGGATAAACAGATAGATAGACAGATAACGAGACAGACAGACAGACAGAGGAAAGGTAAGTGGAGAGAGATATAAAAGGAGGCTGTAAAGAGGAAGGAAATAAAGAAGAAAATAGATGATGATGATGATGATGATGAGGAGGAGGAGAGTAGCGAAAGAAGATAAAAAAGGGAGACTATTGGAGATTGTGGAGATGATACGAGACACGCGAGAGGATCAAAGGGAAGAGTGTGTTAGTTAAGAATGTCAGGGAATAGTTAATGGAAACGGGAGTAGGTGATTTTTTTGGACCTTTTTATCTACCTTTGATCTGTCTCCCTTGCTGTAGAAAAGGAGGTTCGTAGTAACTAATAACAACATAAACAACAACTACCTCAAACCAATGCCAACTATAATTAAGCTAAGATACGATAACAGGAGCATTAAGTAGCGGGCTTTTTTTTTTTCATCATTTTTTTTTTACGCCCTTGAACTGTCTCCTCTGCTGTAGAAAAAAGAAAATATTACTCTTTTTTTTTCATTTTTTTTACGCCCTTGAACTGTCTCCTCTGCTGTAGAAAAAAGAAAATATTACTCTTTTTTTTTTCTTTTTTTTTACGCCCTTGAACTGTCTCCTCTGCTGTAGAAAAAAAGAAAATATTACTCTTTTTTTTCATCATTTTTTTTACGCCCTTGAACTGTCTCCTCTGCTGTAGAAAAAAGAAAATATTACTCTTTTTTTTTCATTTTTTTACGCCCTTGAACTGTCTCCTCTGCTGTAGAAAAAAGAAAATATTACTCTTTTTTTTCATCATTTTTTTTTACGCCCTTGAACTGTCTCCTCTGCTGTAGAAAAAAGAAAATATTACTCTTTTTTCCCGGTAGATTGTCCAAAGAATGAATGAATGAGCAATAGTGAATGTTGAATAAAAATGTTAAGGAATAATATTAAGAGAGACATGTAAGAGGGGATTTTTTTCTGGATTTTTTTTTCTACCTTTGGGCTGTAAAAAAGTACGTCTGACAAACTGCTACCTCTACCACTACTACTACTACTACTACTACTACTATTGCTTCTCTGACTACTACTAACATAATTACAGCTACAAGGCATATACTTATCCCTAAATCTATACCAAAAGAAGGAGTATAATTATTGGTAAGCATAGACTCAAAAACAACAACAATACCATAATTTCTAACAACAAGAATAACGACATTTTCTAACAGCATCAATAAACAACAACAACCACAACATCAATATATTTCTAAGATGGAATGTGATAAACAACAAACTTCCTAACAACCAGAAAACACCCCCACCAGACAACCACAGCAACTATTATCACACCAAGACAACCCCAACAACAACCTCCTCATCTCATACTCACGGTACAGGTCCAAGGAGACGGTGGTGTGGAGGGGGTCGGTGAGGTTGTTGTTGGAGGCTCGACACGTCAGGTTGGCTCGTGCGAAGTCGCGGCTAAGCTCGTCGATGATGAGTTCCGTGCGGACGTACCTCGCGCCCACGTTGACCTGCAGGCTGTTCTCGCTCCCCCTCCGCTCCGGCAGCAGTGTCCCGCCCTCCCCTAGCACTCGGCTCCGGTTGGCTAGCAGGTGAGGGCCGCGCCACCAGGTAACCTCAGGGGGCGGCCGTCCTGGGGAGAAAGATGATGGGTGGTGAGGTAAGGAGGAGGAGGAGGAGGAAGAAGACGACGATGAAGGGGAAGAAGAGAAAAAAAAGTAATGAGAAGGAAGAGGAATTTGCGTGTGATGAAGGAGTGGAGAGGAAAGTTGGAAGAAGAAGAAGAAGGAGGAGGAGGAGGAGGGTTGTATTAAGGAAAGGGATGATGGGAGAACAGTGGGTAGAGTAAGAAAGTTTGCAAAGATGACCGAGGAGGATGCAAGATGATGAAGGAGGTCGAGGGAGGGAAAAGTAAAAAGAAAGGAAGGAAAGACAAAGGAAGGGTCGGAGAACATAAGAGCAAATATAGTATGCAAGAGTCCAATACTCTGTCAGGCTTATACAAGACAGCTTCTTTAAATCCAAGCAACTATTATTACCCTCCCTATCCATGTATTTATTTAACCCGGTAGCAGTGGGGCTCATGTTTCTTAATGGTCCCTCTAAGCGAGAAAAATGAGAAAAAATCATCACTCACGCAAACCATTTCATAATATATATCAAAACATTTGTGATCAGTTTATGTATATTCTATTTTTAGGGGTTTATATCATGGCAGAAATT
This sequence comes from Eriocheir sinensis, assembly GCF_024679095.1. Taxonomy (NCBI): domain Eukaryota; kingdom Metazoa; phylum Arthropoda; class Malacostraca; order Decapoda; family Varunidae; genus Eriocheir; species Eriocheir sinensis. Next base: position 768,192 of record NC_066553.1, read on the forward strand.
TGGCCCGTCGCTGCTACACGGTAAAGCCACAAATTTGACCCGTCGCTGCTACACGGTAAAGCCACAAATTTGGCCCGTCGCTGCTACACGGTAAAGCCACAAATTTGACCCGTCGCTGCTACACGGTAAAGCCACAAATTTGGCCCGTCGCTGCTACACGGTAAAGCCACAAATTTGGCCCGTTGCTGTACACGGTAAAGCCACAAATTTGGCCCGTCGCTGCTACACGGTAAAGCCACAAATCTGGCCCGTTGCAAAACCCGGGTCAACCTTTCCTTTCTTTTTACGTTTTTGCCTATTTCGCCTCCCTGACGGCATATATCACCTAGGCACCCGCCACATGACTGCCCAGCCTGATCCACTCACTCACCATTCTATCAGTGAAATGTTTAATGAGCGCCTCACTCAAATATAAATACATCATACCTTAACCCAACACGACAGCTGCCGAACGCTAATGAGAACTATTTGTCAGGATTAAAGGAACATATTTAAGGTTTAATAAAAAGATCTACATAAAAAGGTTAACGAAATGCTGCTACCGTACAGAACAAAGAGCAGTAATATCATAAAAGGGACAAAAAGCAGTAGATTCCGTAAAAGAAGCATCAAAATCCCTTCACAGTCTAAACCGGGGCACGCAGACATCAGGAACGCGTGTGTGTAGAGAGGTGGAAAAGGCGTGTAATTAGCGAGCCGGGCCGTGATGACCTGCCGGGCGGGAGAGGAAGGTGATTAGCGTTAATGAGAAGATTAATGTAGCTGGCCAGATTTTAGAACGCACGCCCAGGGAGAAAAAAAAAAAAACCCACGAGTCTAGACGTGAGGCAGACGTGTAATTGCTTGCTTAGGCTGACTACCTGTTGGATGGGAAAGACTGGTGATGGATGTCGAGGACGAAAAAAAATATATGTAGACGCGAGCACACGGGCAATAGAGGCAAACAGAAGCATATTGGTATAGATATAACTACCTTATTATTAACCCGGTAGCAGCGACGAGAAAAAGTACCCTAAAATGTAAACTTGGGCAGGCCATATGCGCAAAACTAATTACAGATAAACAACCAAAAGAACAAGAGTACAAATATGATAAGAACAAAACATCTGTGCTAAACTCCCAGAGATTGTCATCAAGAATCATGAACTTGGGAATAAACTACGAGGAAGAGTACCCTAAGAAGTTGACTCGGGCAGGCCACATCACACACACATAAAACAAATTTCAGATAAGCAAAAAACATAACAGGAGTAAAAATAGAATAAAAAAACTCATCTGTGCTAAAATTCCAGAGATAGTCATCAAGAACCATGGACTAGGGAATAAACTATAATCAAAAATACCCAAATAAGTAGATTCATGCAGCCCACAGCATACACAAAACTACGTAACAACCCTCGTGACAGAGTGGCAACGCAGGCATTATGCGAATTACTGCCGAGAGGAGAGCAGCAGCAGGTGGAGGGAGAGCTGAAATTAGAATATTTGCCGGGACGGAGTGCACCATCACCCCCAGACATACAGAGAGAGAAATGGAGAGCATCATGAAAGGCTTTTGTCCTGCACTGAACTCGTAATGTGAGGGGATGATGAGGTGAAGGTGGCTATTTTGGCTACGACCTGTTTGCTGAAGGGCAGATAATAATGGATAATGGTAATGCTGAGAGGGATATATATACACACGAGAACATGCGAGCAATAGACGAGAGTGCCGGCATGAGAAACTGGAGCCCCTGAACAGCGACGAGAATGAGTGAGGAGGTTTGAGAAATGCATATGATTACGAGAACTTGGCTGTTGCGAGCTGGGATATGCAAATGACAGAGACAGGAGAAACAGCAAACTAGTGGGCGGGCCGACACGGAATGCACACGAACAGCGGTGAGGAGAGTAGAATTAGGCTGTAATTTAAATAACGCGAAAACAACAGCAGCAACGGGAAAAAACAAATGAAAAGTAAACAGGTGGATATATTTACTGAGTACAGATAGAGAGAAAAAGCAAACTGGACCAGTGAAACGGAACACACGAGCGACATTGAGTTTAACGTGAAAATGAAAAATAAACATGAAAAAAAGATTGAACGAAACAAATAGGAAGGGAAAGTACATACAAGTGTTGGATACGATAACATGGCGAGCTAAAGTATACGAATAAAGTGATTGAAAACTAACATTGCCAGGTACAAAAGATAGCTTAGAAAATAACAACAGCAAATAGCTTAGAAAATAACATTAGGAAATAGCTTAGAAAATAACATCAGGAAATCAAGTGCACGAAATTAAATATGAATAGAACAAAAAATGCTTATAATAAAAGTCGCTTATAATAAAAGACTAATCTACATGGAAAAAAAGAGAGGGATAAAACTGAATAGATATACAGATAGATAAACTGAAAGGTAGGTAGAGATAGATACACAGGTAGATAGATATAAATAGATAGAGCACAAATTTAGGTACAGGACGGTGTGGAAGAGAAAATAATTAGCTAATGTGTTCAAACTTACACTTCCTCCCAAAAATTAGAAAAAAAAAATGATTAAGAGGAGGAGGAGGAGGAGGAGGAGGAGGAGGGGAGAGAGAAAGAAAATAAAAAAAGGGAAAAAAAAGGAATATAAAAGTGCGTGATGAAGAAAATAACAAGCTGATGATGATGATGATGATGACGATGAAGATGACGACCACATCTTCTCATCGTCTCATTACCGAGTTTTCATTACCTTATTTAATGGACCAGCGACATTAAACACGGCAATTCCTTTTTTCTTTCTTTCTTTCTTCCTTTGTGTGTGTGTGTGTGTGTGTGTGTGTGTGTGTGTGTGTGTGTGTGTGTGTGTGTGTGTGTGTGTGTGTGTGTGTGTGCAATTGCAGTTCGCCCTTAATTCGTCTCCTTCTAATTACGTTATGAAATTACGCTCGTCGTCTTCAGGTTATTTCTTTTCTCTTTCTTTCTTTCTTTCTCTCTTTTTTTTCTTTGTTTTCATTATTTCATTTATTCTTTGTCTTTCTCTCTCTTTCTTTCTTTCTACCTCTCTTTCTTTTTTTACAATGTCTCTCATTTTTCTGTTTATTTGCTTGTTTGTTTGGTTGGTTGGTAGGTTATTTTTGTTTTCTTTCTTTCTTCCTTTGTTTCTTTCTTTTTCTCTCTCTTTCTTTCTTTCTTCTGGCAGCGCAAAATTTCTTCTATACAATTTTTCTTTATTTTCTTTCAACTCGCAAATTCTTCTTTATTTTCCACTAATGTTTCCCCTCTTTTTCGTCTTTCTTTTCGCTCCTTCTATTTCATTGTCTCTGTCTTCATTCACTAACTTAATAACTTTTTCCTTTTTCCTCCTTCCATCTTTCTTTTTTCCACTATCATTCGTTTTTACCATCTCCATCTTTATTCCATTTCTTCTTTCTTTTTTTGCTACGATTTCTTTTCCCTTCCTTTCTTGACGTTCTCTTCATTGTTCTATATTCGCTAACGTTATCACATTTTCCTTTATACTCCTTCCATTTCTTTCCCTTCCTCTTTCTTTTCTTCCTACAATTTCTTTTTTACGCTGTCCATCTTTCTCTTATCCTCTGTTTCTTTTTATTATGATTTATTTTTATCTTCCCTTATTCCTATTTTTCCTTCCTGGCTTCCTTCTTTAATCCCAGTGAGCTAACTTTTATTTTTTACTATTTTTTCCCTTTTCTCCATTTTTTCCTTTTTTCTTTTCATTTCACTGCCTATCTTCCTTCGCTAACACAATGATCTTTTTCCTTTTAACTCTTTTCATCTGTCCATCATTTTTTAATCTTTCCTTTTTAACTGCGATTTCTTTTACCTTCCTTTCTTTCTTCCTTCCTTCCTTTCCTTTTTGCTCATTTCATTTCTTTTCATTCTTCTTTTTACTGTCTACTCTTTTCTGTCTTTCACTTTCTACGATATCTTTTACCTTCCTTTCTGCCATTCTCTCCTTCGCAGCCTTTCTTCCTTAATCCCTCGCTCCTGCCGGCAATACATCTTCATCAGGCTGGACAGCGATGTAAATGTGTGCTGTTCCGAGCCAGGGCGGAAAAGGGACATTTTACCGCGGTGCACGTAACGCTGACTGACCTACGTGTGTTAAGGATTGTTACTACTGCTGTTACTACTACTGCTACTACTACTACTACTACTATTACTACATCATTCATACTATACTTTCTGATACAGCTTTAGTTCCTGCGCTCTCTCTCTCTCTCTCTCTCTCTCTCTCTCTCTCTCTCTCTCTCTCTCTCTCTCTCTCTCTCTAGTTTCTTGGTACAACTGCAATTACTACCATCAATACTGCTTCTCCTCCTCCTCCTCCTCCTCTACTTCCTCCTCCTACTATTGCTACTACGCTATCGCCCTCCTCATCACTACTTATCTTACTTAAAACTCCCTAGAGTGGCCTTACTTGACATTAATTCACACTTACATAAAACTGAAAAAAGAATGAATCGCTGTTGTGGAGCTGTGATAAAGGACCAGGAGGAGGAGGAAGAGGAGGAGGAGGAGGAGGAACGATGATACAGACTGGTACGAGGGAAAGGAAAGGAGAGTCAGGCATAAACTTGAGAAAAAAGAGGATTGCAGGAGAGGCGATGGGAGGAGGGAAAGAAAACAAAATATAAAGAGGAGGAGGAAGAAGAGGAGGAAGAGAAAGAGATATGGTGATAAAACAGTCGAATGGAAAGATGGAAAGGATAAACAGACATAAATTAAATAAAGAAGGATTAGCAAAGAGGAGATTACGGAGGAGGAGGAGGAGGAGGAGGAGGAGGAGGAGGAGGAACAAGATAGGAAGAAAAATGAAAAGGAAGTAGAGGAGGAGGAAAAATATAGAGATTGGCATAAAAAAAAGATATAGAGAAGGAAGAAGAGGGAGAAGGGGTGAAGTAGAAAAGAAGAGAGGAAAGAAAGGAGGAAGTAGAGAAAGAGGAGGAAGAAAAAGCACTGAAAATATACGAAAGGAAGAAAGATAAGGAGGAAGAGGAAAAGGAAGTAAAGAAGAAAGAACAGCACTGAGAACATAAGGAAGTAGTATTAGTAACAGCAGCAGCAGCAGTAGTAGTAGTAGTAGTAGTAGTAGTAGTAGTAGTAGTAATAGTAACAATAGCATTCTAATATCCCTGTTCTTCCCTCCTCGCCTTCCTAACCCTTCCCGGCAGTCTCAAATTGGTTCTTACGCCTCGTCTAACTGTTAGTGTCGCATCGAGTGGTCCCAGCATGTCACTTCAAGCCCTTCCTCTACCCTTCCTTGGTCTAGAAGTGCCACGGTGCCCTTCTCTTCCTCCTCCAGACTCTCCTTCCCTTCCTCCTTCTTCCTCTGGTCTTTCCTTCCCTTCCTCTTCCTTCCTCTGGGCTCTCTTACACTTTTCTCGTACCCACAAATTATTATGAAATCACCGTAAACACCTTTCTTTTTTCCCTCCTCCTTCCTTGCTTCTTTTTTGTGGTGGATTATAGGAAGAGGAGGTGAAGAGGAGGAGGAGGAGGAGGATGAGAAGAGGAGGAGGAGGAGGATGAAAAAAGGCTCCTCGTGAGGTCTTGTAAAAATGACGACAAATGAGGAAAAAAAAACATGTGAGAGAGAGAGAGAGAGAGAGAGAGAGAGAGACACGAATTCTAAAGGAAAAATAAAAACTCGTGTCGGCAGCCAATCGACACAGTCTGTTCCTGTCATTTGTAACTTTCACACGATTTTTTTCCCTCTCTCTCTCTCTCTCTCTCTCTCTCTCTCTCTCTCTCTCTCTCTCTCTCTCTCTCTCTCTCTCTCTCTCTCTCTCTCTTCTTTCCTTCGTGTTTCTGCTAATCATCCTCTCTCTTTTTTTTGGGCTAACTTTTTTCCAAATCAAAGTAACACGACAGCTAATTGTTTTTTTTTTTTCACTGTAAATGCGTCAGTTCTCTCTAATCGTACGTCCTTTTTTTCAGTCCGTCTCTTTTTGTCTGTCCCTTTTTTGGTTTATTTTTTTGTATTCGTCTTTTTCTGGTCCGTTCTTTTTCGTCTGGTTTTTTTTCTGTATTTTTTTGTCTGTCTGTTATTGTCCGTTTATTATTTTCCGTCTGTTATCGTCCGTCATTTATGGTCCGTCTGTTATCGTCCGTCTATTATTTTCCGTCTGTTATCGTCCGTCATTTATAGTGTGTCTGTTATTGTCCGTCCTTTTTGGTCCGTTTGTTATTGCCCGTCTCTTCCGTCCATCGCTCTGTCTGTCTGTCTGTCTCCTGCATCGTCCTTCTCTCACTGTCTTTGTGTAGTTTTGTCTCACCACTCAGCATTTCCTTCCTTGCACCCGCTCACTATACTGGAAATAACCTTTGCTTCGCTTGTTCTTCAATTTCTTTCTCTGTGTTTTTCTTTATTCTGCCAATCTGAATTTCCATCTCTCTATCTGTTATCTGAAACCATCTCTGCTTTATTCCCTATCCTTGCTTCATCCTTATTCCTTCTTCATCAAGTGTAAATGCATCTTTTCTTTTTTCTTTATTCCGCCAATCTGAATTTCCATCCCTCTATCTGTTATCTGAAACCATCTCCGCTTCATTCCCTATCCTTGCTTCATCCTTATTCCTTCTTCATCAAGTGTAAATGCATCCTTTCTTTTTTCTTTATTCTGCCAATCTGAATTTCCATCCCTCTATCTGTTATCTGAAACCATCTCCGCTTCATTCCCTATCCTTGCTTCATCCTTATTCCTTCTTCATCAAGTGTAAATGCATCCTTTCTGTCTGATCAACTCTCTTCTGTTTGTCTGTGTCTCTTTCGTCCTTTCGTTCTTCTTTTGTTATGTTCGTCGTTACGTCTATTTGTGTCTGTCATTGTCTCGTTCTTTTCTTTATCTCTATGTGTTTCTCTGGAGTCCACCACTCTGTATTTTCTTCCCTGTATCACCAAACTATACCTGTAACCATCTATCCTTCATTCACACCTCTGCGTCTGCCCTTCCCATGCCTCCCCAGCCTTCCTACTCCCTTCCTTCACCTCCCCAGCCAGTCTCATTCTCTCCCTCGCCTCCCCAACCAGCCTCAGCCCGTTCTGCCTCCCTAGTCAGCCACTCCCTACCATTGCATCATCCCTATCCCAGCATCAAATTCTCCCAGCCTCCCCCTCTGCCTCAGCCCCTCCCTCGCCTCCCCAGTCAGCCTCACAGTCAGCCTGCATCAGCCCTTCCCTTGTCAGCCTCGCAGCCGCCCCCTCCCCACCTCTACTTCATCCTCATCCTTTGCATGTCCATCCCCCTGTTTCATGACCACCCCAGTCTCAGCCCCATCCTTGCCTCTCCACCCCTGCCCTATCCCTTCCCTCTCTCACCTTCCCAGCCAGCCTCAGCCCCTCCCTCGTCTCCCCGTCAGCCTCATAGCCAGCCCTGCAACACCCCTTCCCGTGCCTCAGTCCCTCCCTCAGCGCCAGCCACGCCTTGCTCCCCGCCCAAACACGGCCGCCGAGGGGGAACAAAGCGAGAACGTCACTGGCAATTAACTCCGCGGGGGCCCTGAGGCATTCCCCGCGCTGCTCGGGGACGCAATCGAACAGAAAGCTTCGTGACAGCAGCACCACCACCACTACCCAACACCCACCACTGCACCACCGAGGGAAGAGGTCCGTGTTTTCCCCCCAGCGGCTTCGTTTGCCTCGTTTCCTCCTCGATGCGTCGGTGATTTATGGGCCAGGCGATGGGGCGGGACACACGGCAGCGTTTGTCTTCATGCCGTAGATCAGAGCATCGTCAGGGGGAAGAAGCCTTTGACGCGCCCCTACACCAACATGTCACTGCTGCACACACACACACACACACACATACAGACACACATGCATGCACACACAAGCACAACCTCACTTTCTCCTTCTCTTCTGTCCTCTGAAAAACCTATATTCCTGCATTCTCTCGGTTTTCCACTCTCTCTCTCTCTCTCTCTCTCTCTCTCTCTCTCTCTCTCTCTCTCTCTCTCTCTCTCTCTCTCTCTCTCTCTCTCTCTCTTTATCTATCTATCTATCCAAATAAGAAGTGCATTTTAATCTTCACAATCTTTACGGTTTTTTTTTACATCTCTCTCTCTCTCTCTCTTCGACTTCGTATGGGCTAAGGAGGGAGGGATGAAAAAGTCTACGGAGAGCGACTGCCAGGTTTCACTATGACTCAGTATTTCCACCGTAGATTCTCTCTCTCTCTCTCTCTCTCTCTCTCTCTCTCTCTCTCTCTCTCTCTCTCTCTCTCTCTCTCTCTCTCTCTCTCTCTCTCTCTCTCTCTCTCTCTCTCTCTCTCTCTCTCTCTCTCTCTCTCTCCCTTCTCGTGCCGCCTCTCGCTCTCGCTTCAGCCGGACGATACATCACGGCTTGACCTTGTTAGCCCTGGACGTTTACAAGCGTTTAAATACCAGCGTCGCGTGACTAACTGGACGCCGCTTCTCGCTGCACAAACATAGCCTCGACCCCGTACACAAACACCGCGCCCCGCCCCTCCCTGCCCGGCCGCCCTTTGTCTTGGGAACTCCTGAAACGGGAAGGGAAAACGGATTTGCACATAACGCCTCGCGGGTTTTCTCTTGCCCTAGCCAATTTTTTTTTTTTATACGTATCGCTGTTTTCATGCTTGCTGTTCACTCTACGCTCTGCTGGACTTGCTAACTCGCTGCCTCTTCCTCCTTCTCCTCCTCCTCCTCTTCCTCTATTCTTCCTGCGGTCTCTCTTCCTCTCTCTCTGTGCATGATTTTCCCCGCTTCACCTCCTCCTCCTCCTCCTCCTCATGCCTTTGCTGTCCAGTTTTCTTGTGCATGAGTTAACTTGTGTACCATTCTTTTATCTTTTCCACGGGTTACCTCTCTTAATTAACCGGGATCTTTTCCTCTCTCTCTCTCTCTCTCTCTCTCTCTCTCTCTCTCTCTCTCTCTCTCTCTCTCTCTCTCTCTCTCTCTCTCTCTCTCTCTCTCTCTCTGCATTACTTTCCACGTAAACTCATATTTATTTGTCCAATTTTCTAATGCAAGAGTTGACTTGGGTTGTCATTCTTTCATCCTTATTTACCGGATTATTTTTCTGCGTTGTTTCCTGTATTTCCTTTCCACTTGGTTTATTTCCTTTCCTTTTATTTTATTTTCATCTTTTCCTAAACTTCCACCTTACTTTACTTATTTCCCTTCGTCTCTCTTAACCTTTCTTTATTGCATTTCCTTCCACTTCTCCACAACGTAAATTTTTTGAAGAGGGGAAAATCAAGACCCTTTTCCTTCTAAAATTGAAGGTTCTCTTGGGAAATTTTTCGGTTTTATTTATATAGAAAGAACAAGATGTGTTTTTTTTTATATATTTTTGCTTTACATTTGGCCTATTGTCTATACCGCACTCACACACACACACACACACACACACTACAGCACCTCCCTCTCGCACACACGTCCACACATACACATATTCACGCATGCCTGGACCCTGGATGTAACGTGTGTCCCCTCTTCCCTTTCTTCCTGTGTCTTGGAAAATAACTCCTCGAGCGGAAACGAAGAAAATGTGTTTATATAAGACCCACAACACACGCACACACACACATACACAGACACACACACACTTACCCCCCCCCTCCCAACCCCACCACACACTTACCCTCCTTACCCCCAAACCACACACAAACACATGCACACACACATACTTAACCCCCCCCCTTCAACCCCATCACACACTTACCATCCTCCCCTCCCCCCAACCACACACAAACACACGCACATACACACACATAAAAGCATACACCGGCCAGGTAACGTACGTGTATCGTGATGAGGCTGGACGAGGTAATTACAGGTGTAGGTAAGACCAGACCCGCCCAGGTGAAGGTACGAAAGGTCAGGGACGAGGAACCGAAAATACCTGTGTGATCCTAATTGTCCAGGTAAATTGTGTTAAATTAGACGAACAGGAAGCAATCAGAGGCTCTAAAAATGCGTGGAGGAAAAGAATGAATACGTGAGAGGGAAAAAATAGTGAAGCAGGAAGGGGAAAAGAGGAAGAAGAGGATGAGGATGAGGAAGAAGAGGATGAGGATGATGATGATGATGAGGAGGAGGAAAAACAAAGGTGTAATGAGAGGGAGATGAAGCGAGAAATCTTAATGGAGCAAAGCACACACACACACACACACACACACACACACACACACACACACACACACACACACACACACACACACACACACACGTACGTAAGCAAAACCTGAATATTTAAACGCTAAGGTGAAACTAATGAGATAAAAAAAATACGTACTCAGCGATACGACGAAAAAAAATGAAAAAAAGAAAACAATGTAAATAAATGACAATGCGAAAAAAATGCAACCAACAGAAGAAATAAAAATACAGACTCAGCAATACGACAAAAAATAAAAGGAAAAGAAAAAAGGAAAAAAATGTATATAAATGTCAGAGAGAGAGAAAACGCGTCCATTATTTAGCGATGTGAAGGGATAACTTCGATAAAGACAAAGTTAAACACGAGTTGGAATGAAAACGTGCGTCAGAATAGGAACGAGAAGAGAGAAAAAAAGTATTGTGTGATGGAGGAAAGAGACAAAGGGAGAGTAGGGAAGGGAAGGCAAGGGAAGGGAAGGGAAGAGAAGAGAAGGGAAGGAAAGGGGAGAGAAGGGAAGGGAAGGGAAGGAAAGAGAAGGGAAGGGAAGGCAAGGGAAGAGAAGGGAAGAGAAGGGAAGGAAAGGGAAAAGAAGGGAAGGGAAGGCAAGGGGAGAGAAGGCAAGGCAAAGCAAGGCAAGGCAAGGCAAGGGAAAGGAAGGGAAGGGAAGGGAAAGGGAAGAGAGGGGAAGGGGGGAAAAATGAGTGAAGGAAAAATGAGTGAAATGATGGGAAGGGGAGGAAAAGGTAAAAGGAGAAGAGAAGAAAAGAGAAGGCAATTATAAAGAAGGGAAGGGAAGGAAAGGGAAGTGAAGTGAAGGGAAGGAAAAAGAAGAAAAGGGGGGAGAGGGAAGATGAGAATGAAAGGATGAGAAGAAGGGGAGAGGGTAAGGAAAAAAGAGAATGGAAGGGAAAGAAAGCCAAATATAGAGAAAGCAATAGTGAGAAGAGAGAAGAGGAAGAAAAGAGTTGAAAAACGAGGTCAGAGGAGGCCATGACAAGGCAAATGAAGAGAAGGGAAGAGAAAGGAAGGGAAGGTAACAGGAGGGAGGGAGATCAAAGGATGTTGTGACAGAGTAGCAAAGTGGAACAAGCTGAACAGGATAGGCAGGGAAAGGAAGGAAGAAAAACAGGGAGTGTGACAGAAGCTGAAAGCGAGACAGACAGACAGACAGAGAGACAGACAGAGGAAGAGGTAGGCAAGCTTGTGAGACCAGAGAGGAGGAAAAGCCAAAGAAAATAGAAGAGCTGTTATCGGAAGAATTACAGGGACTAGGCGGGCGGCGACTGGAAGGAAAAACAAAAACGAGGCAAAGTTAACAAGGAGAGCAAGAAAGGGAAAACAGGAGAAACAAGAAACGATGATAAAGCAGAGACAACGGAAGAGGCAATAGAAGGGAGAGGAAGGAAGGCAGGGAGAGCGAGGAAGGGAGAACAAGAAACAAAAGACGATGATATAGAAGAGACAGAGGTAGAGGCAATAGGAGTTCGGTTATTACAGGTATTAGAGGGAAGAAGCAAGGCAGAAGGTTAGCTGGGGAGGCCTGAAGGTAGTTCGTAGGCGAGGGAGAGCGAGGGAGAGGTAAAAATGCCCCTTGGTGATGATGATTGAGAAGAGACAGAGGAAGGGAAAAGAGGGCGGTAGTTATCAGAGGTATTACATGGGATAAAGAATTTGGGCGGTCATATATAACAGAGACAGAGAAGGAGGAGTTGGGAGAGGTAAAGGATTGGACAGAACGATGAGTGATGGAATAGAATAGAGTGCAATAGTTTAAAATTTATACTAATGATCAACAGAAGCATATAAGTAAAACTGAGACTCGTATACAAGGAAAGTTCTTGGGCAATAGAGAAAGTGTCATATATGTTACACTAATGACCACTACAGGCATGAAGGAGATACCAGTACGAGGAAAGCTGGTCTTAGGCAATACAGAAAGAAGCATACATGTTACACTAATGATCACTAGAAGCATATAAGTAAAAACTGAGACTCGTATACAGGGAAAGTTCTCGGGCAATAGAGAAAGAAAAGCAGAGCAAAGAAGGGACGGGCAGCCGGGTAGGACAGGCACGCATACAGGGAAAGTTCTTGGGCAATACAGAAAGAAAGGCCGAGAAAACAGAGAAGGGACGGGCAGCAGGACAGGACAGGGACGCAAACACGGAAAGTTCTTGGGCAATACAGAAAGAAAGGCCGAGAAAACAGAGAAGGGACGGGCAGCAGGACAGGACAGGCACGCATACACGGAAAGTTCCTGGGCAATACAGAAAGACAAACACAGCAAACAGAGGTGACACGGGTATGACAGTATGTTGAGCCTCACCTCCCGTGGCGACGCAGGAGAGGGTGAGCTTGGAGCCTTCCGTCAGGGGCCCCAGCAGGCCGGGGGTGATCTGGCGGCCCCCCTTATCCAGCACCATCAGGCGGGACGGCATCACTGAGGGCACAGACAACACGGTGGTCAGTACAGGGCTGTCATGGGTGTGAAGGGACCCTTAACCTTACCTGACTATACCCAAAACACTATCAACACCACAGTTAGTACAAGAGAGCTTAACCTTACCTAACTATTCCCAGAACCCTCACTAAGAACACAACGGTTAGTACAGGGCCGTTATGTGTGTGGAGGGACGCTTAACCTAACCTAACTATACCCAAAACACTCTATCAACACCACAGTTAGTACAAGAGACCCTAGCTTACCTAACTATACCCAGAACGCTCACTAAGAACACAACTATTATAATAAAGGGCCGCCATGTGTATGAAAAAACTCTTAACCTTACCTAACTATACCCAAAACACTAACAACACCACAGTTAGTGCAAGAGACCCTTAACCTTACCTAACTATAATAAAAATAGTCACTATCAACACCACGGTTAGTACAAGGCTGTCATGCTTGTGAAGAGACCCTTAACCTTACCTAACAGCAACTATCAATACAGTGGTTAGTACAAGGCTGTCTGTCATGTGTGTGATGAGACCCTTACCTAACTTTACTTAACGATAACCAAAACTCTAATTATCAACGCAATGGTTAGTTCAAGGATGTCTGTTATGTGTGTGAAGAGACCCTTACCTAACTTTACCTAACTATAACCAAAACACTCCTTATCAACGCAATGGTTAGTTCAAGGATGTCTGTTATGTGTGTGAAGAGACCCTTACCTAACTTTACCTAACTATAACCAAAACACTCCTTATCAACGCAATGGTTAGTTCAAGGATGTATGTCATGTGTGTTTGATGAGACCCTTACCTAACTTTACTTAACGATAACCAAAACACTCCTTATCAACGCAATGGTTAGTTCAAGGATGTCTGTTATGTGTGTGAAGAGACCATTAACCTTACCTAACTAAAACCAAAACTCTAATTATCAACGCAATGGTTAGTTCAAGGATGTCTGTTATGTGTGTGAGGAGACCCTTAACCTTACCTAACTAAAACCAAAACTCTAATTATCAACGCAATGGTTAGTTCAAGGATGTCTGTCATGTGTGTGAGGAGACCCTTAACCTTACCTAACTATAACCAAAACTCTAATTATCAACGCAATGGTTAGTTCAAGGATGTATGTCATATGTGTGAGGAGACCCTTAACCTTACCTAACTATAACCAAAACTCTAATTATCAACGCAATGGTTAGTTCAAGGATGTATGTCATGTGTGTGAGGAGACCCTTACCTAACTTTACCTAACTAATACATGAATACTCCCTCTCAACAGTGGTAATGATGGTCACTCCTACCCGTCCGCCATCACCACCACCACCACCATGAATCATAAAACACACCACCACCATCACCACTACCAACAACCCCAATCACAGCGTACGGTCATCACAATACATTCTGGATCATTGCCTTCCATTTTCACCCCTTACACCACCACCACCAACACCAGTAACACCACACCGCCATCACCAGTATTCCCGTCGCCATCACCACCGGCGCTACAGTGGTAATGCGTGGCGAGGGCGGACTAACAGCGCATCAAGCCATTAATTAGTGCCCATCACGCTAACGCCCACACCCCTACGTCGCTGTCACATGTCCTGCTCCTCACCCCCGCGGAGAGTGATGAAGCAAGGTGCTCGCGGCTCCAGCACCATCACCACCGGGACACACGACACACCGTCACGCATCACACCAGCCACAAGACCACCGCCTCACAACGTCACACGACACCACCACCACATTCCCACAGCATCGTTCATCACACTCATGGTACACAGACACCCCCCTCCACACACACACACACACACACACACACACACACACACACACACACTCCAATACCGTCCCTTCCTCCACCGTTTATCTCCCGTAATGTCTTTGAAGGTCGCCTCCACCTCCTGGCACACTGCTAACACACACAAGCACACATTGTCCACCCACCGCGGCGCCGCTTGACGGGCGTGACACTTCCACCCTCGAGCCCCCCCCCCCCCTCTTTGTCGCCCCTCATAAATACCTGAACAAGGATGGAAAACATTTTTGACAACACAGTCGACTGTCTCTGTAACATTTTACCGAAAGTGAAATGCAACACTCGGCAACAGATTTATGGAATGAGGGGACGAGTTCATACGTACATACATACATACATACATACATACACACACACACACACACACACACACACACACATACACACACATATATATATATATAATATATATATATATATATCTATATATATATATATATATATATATATATATATATATATATTGGTGCAGGGCAGCGGGGTGTGTGTGTGTGTGTGTGTGTGTGTGTGTGTGTGTGTGTGTCGCGGGCCGGACACGCTGCGTGCCTGCCGCTGCCACTCGGCGAGAAATGTTGAAAAGTTTATCTGAAATCAACGTTCAAACCTTTGATATTTTGTGTACAATGACCGCGTCATCAAAATTGTTATTAATTAAAACTGTGCAACGCTTCCCCTCGCAGGCGCCCCGACCGCCCCAGGCTCTCCCTCACAGGTGCCCCCTTTCCTGCCTCCCTCCCGCGGCTGTCACGCTCACCCTCCGGTCATCGCCACCGCCGCCTCTCAAACGTTAAAACCAGCGGCGTTGCTGAATTCTCCAAGTTTCATTAACTCTGAAATGGCGCGCGGCGCTGCAGCACAACGCTTCAGCACGACGTGCCCGGCGAAACCTGCACGGCACTTGCACGGGCGGTGCCGCGGCCCTGTGATGGCACCGGGCACGCCTCCCCCAGGCCGCGCCGAGCGGTAATGTGTGGCGGCGGGGGCTCAGGCGGGGGCCGGGGTGGGGGAAGGGCGAGGCTAATGCCGCCGGTCCCCTGATTGCCTCCACGGCCGCGGCACTGCTTGTGGCGGGGACGGTGCCGCGGCCTGGCCCGGGAGGGGGGGCACCAGGTGGCTTTAATATAACCCGAGACAGCTAGACACAGACAGACAAACACACGCAAACACACACACACACACACACACACACACACACACACACACACATACACACACACACACACACACACACACACACACACACACACACACACACACACACACACACACACGAGCTGTACAATCCTCCACATCTAACTCCCAACTCAAACTTGCCTTAATTAATGAGACAGAACAAAAGACAACAAACAGCCCCTCACTCCTTCCCTCCACCCTCACGCTTCCTGCTCAACGGAGACGCCACGGCTGATGAGAGGGGCGAGAGAATGTTGTCTTTCTCCTCCCTTTCCACGGTTCTCTCCTCCTCCTCTTCACCCTTCTCCTTAATGCTACCTGTCCACCTTAATTCTATTTCCTATTATTCCCTCGCTTCGTCGCAGATTGAGATAGAGAATGAACGGTTATGCTTTCTCACACTGTCTTCTCTCCTCCATATTTCCTTTGCCCTTTCTTTCGTTTGTTTTAATTCTTTTTCCTTTTCTTTCTTTTCCTTTTCTGTGTTAACCTGTTCTGTCCTTTACTTTCCTGTACTAGCCTCTCCCATCCTTTCCTTCTCGCTCTTTTCTTCTCTTTCCTTTCCTTTCCCTCTTTCCTTTCCTTTCCTTTAATCTTTTTTTTAGTCAAGTTTTCTTTCCTTTCCTTCCTTCCTTCCTTCCTTCCTTCCCATTCTTTCCTTCCACTGACCAACATATTCCTTGCCTCCCTTGATTTCTCTCCAAAGAGCTCACTATCAACTTCTTACCTAACACACTCAACTCACCTCCTTCATTCCTTCCTTAACCAACACACTCTTCCCTTCTTCCCTTCCTGCCTTAGCCAACACATTTACCTCACTCTCTTTTCAACTTCTTACTCAACACACTCAGCTCACCTCCTTCATTCCTTCCTTACCCAACACACTCTT
Source organism: Eriocheir sinensis (assembly GCF_024679095.1). Classification (NCBI taxonomy): domain Eukaryota; kingdom Metazoa; phylum Arthropoda; class Malacostraca; order Decapoda; family Varunidae; genus Eriocheir; species Eriocheir sinensis. Next base: position 784,653 of record NC_066553.1, read on the forward strand.
CCCTTATATCCTTCCTCCCTTAACCAATTCATTCACCTCCCTCAGTTTCTTCCTCCTCCCCTCACAAACACTCCTCTCTCAACCTCTCCTCCTTACCGTAGACTGTGAGGTTGACGAAGGCAGAGAGCGTGGGTCCGTCCTTGAAGTCGACTCTACATTTGTACCTGCCCGCGTCGGAGCCCAGCAGCGGGTCGAGGGTGAGGTGACCGCCTTCAGACACCTTAGCCCGCACCCGGCCCTTCACCTCCTCGTCGATGTACTCCTTGTCCGCCATCTCCCGAAGGTCGATGCTGTGGATGAGAGGAGAGTGTGGGTGAGTAAGGGAGGAGGAAGAGGAGGAAAGGATGGAAGAGGAAGAGTGTGGGCGGGAGAGGAGAGATGAGGGAGAAAGGAAGGATAGGGGATACACGCGGGATGAAGAAAAGATAAGGAAGGGATAGATAGGATAAAGAAAGATGAAAAGGGATGAAAAAAGGATAAAGGAAGTTTGAAGAAGGTATGAAAAATGAACGATGATTAAAAAAGGGTGAGCAGAGAAACAAAGATGAAGAGGAAGAGCAGAAGGAGGAGGAGGAGGAGGAGGAGGAGGAGGAAAGACCAAATGATGATGAAGGAGAAGGAGGAAGAGGAGGAGGAGGAGGAAGAGGAGGACGGGGAGATGGAGATGAAAATTAGCAGATATTAGTGGCCTCTCTCTCTCTCTCTCTCTCTCTCTCTCTCTCTCTCTCTCTCTCTCTCTCTCTCTCTCTCTCTCTCTCTCTCTCGGGGTTAGTCAATATTGGGTCAAGGTCGTTCATTGCCCAGCCGCGAGGAAAGAGGTCAGGAGCAATATCCAAGTTCTCCTCAGATACCAAACTCGGCGGAGAGGGAGGTGACGGAAGGGAAGGGGAGGGGGAGGTGAGGAAGGGGGTGATGGGGGTGAGAGGGGAGGGGAAAGAGGGGGAAGGCAAAGGGGGATGTAAGGGGAAGGAAGGTGAAGATGAAGAGAAAGTGAGGGATGAGAAGCATATGGGAAATGGAAGGCAGAAATTGTGAGGAAGGTACGGGGAAAGTGAAGGGAAGGTGAGGGGAGGAGACAAGGCGTGAAGTGTCCGTATGGGTGAAGATGAGAAGTTGATGGGGAATGGAAAACGAAGACAGAGGGAAAGGCGAGGGGAAAGTGATGGAGGGTTCGGGAAAGTGAAGGAAAGGAGAAAAACAGGGAGAGTGCAAAGCGAAAATGATTGGAAACGCAGGTAAGGAATATGAAGGAGAGGAAGAACATGAGGAACAGATAGGAAAGGTGAGGGGAAGGTGAGGAGAAAGTGAGGGGGAGGGTAAGGGAAAAATGAAGGAAAGGAGAAAAACAGAGAGTGCAAAGCGAAAATGACACAGGTAAGGAATATGAAGGAGAGGAAGAATATCACGAATAGAAAGGACAGAAAAAGTGAATAAGATGAATGAAGAGAGGAAGATGGAGACTGAGAAGGTGATGGAAAATGAGGGGAAACTGAAGGGGAGGTGAGGGGAAGGGAAGGTAGGAGGAGAGTGCAAAGCGATGGCGAAGGGGAAGATGGGAAGTTGATGGGAAAGGGAAGGAAGGGAAAGGGGGGTAAGGAGACTTTGAGGGAACGAATTGAGGAGACAGTTAAAGGGAAGGAAGGTGAAGGGAGAGAAAGAGAGAGAGAGAGGGAGAGAGGGAATGAAGGTGAGGCCATAGCATGAGAAGGAAGGGGATAAGTGGAATGACTTTGGTGAGTGAGTGAGTGAGTGAGTGAGAGATGGAGATTAAAGGAAGGGAAAGGAGATGAGAAAAATAGCCACGTAGAGAGGAATAAGTAAAGTGGGTGAGGGAGAAAAAGAGAGAAAAAGAAGAGATGAGAGAGGAAGGTAAGTGAGAGGGAAGTGAAGGAAGGGGAGTGGAGAGCGAGAGCGAGAGAGAGAGAGAGAGAGAGAGAGAGAGAGAGAGAGAGAGAGAGAGAGAGAGAGAGAGAGAGAGGGGGTAACTTTAGTGAGATTAAAGGGAAAAATAAAGTAGGTGTCCAAACTTAGAGGTGAAGGGTGTTGATTGGGTTACCTGAAGGGAGGGACAGGTGAAGACAGGTAAGGGAGAGAGAGAGAGAGAGAGAGAGAGAGAGAGAGAGAGAGAGAGAGAGAGAGATAGGGAAGGATGGAGTGGAGTAGAAGGGGCTTGCGAGGTAGAGAGAGTGAGAGGAAAGAAGGAAGGAAGGATGGATGAAGTAGAGTTACAAAAAATAAGAAAGAGACAAAACGAAGCATAAAAGAAAGAAATAACAATTGATAAAAAAAACAAGAATAAAAGAATAATAAAAACAAAAACAAATGGCAAAAACAGTGGAAGAAAAAACGAACAAATGATAAATGAAAAAAGGACAAAAAAAAAAAAGAAAAAAAATATGAATTAAAAAAATGAAGGAGAAAATTAAAACTCAGGTGACATGCAGCAAATCCCTTCCTCCCCTCCTCCTCCTCCTCTTCCACTCCCTCCTCCCCCCTTCCACTCCCTCCCCCCCCCCCCAAAAAAAAAAATGCGACATGCCACCAATCCTTCCCCTCCTCCTCTTCCACTCCCCCTCTCCTCCCCCTCCCCCCCCACCCCTCCAAAAAAAAATGCGAAATGCCAAAGAATCCTCAAATACTGAAAATCCACAACAATAACATCACGATAAACCTCTGTACGGAAATACTCTCAAAATATTAAACCAACACATGCAAAGGTGAGCTGAATGTCAAGGCTGTGTGCGTTGTATAAATAGAAGTGGATCGGAAAATTAAAGAGGAAATTGGTTACAGAGAATAGAAAAAAAAGAGAAAAAGATGAGTGATATGAAGAGCTTTTATGATTTATTTGTATTTGACCTTATATATGTTACCTCTATTATTATTATTATTATTATTATTATTATTATTATTATTATTATTATTATTATTATTATTATTATTATTATTATTATTATTATTATTATTATTATTATCATTATCCGTTAAGAGTTGTGTGTGTGTGTGTGTGTGTGTGTGTGTGTGTGTTGCAGTTTTATCCTAAACATTGTATTTACTTAATCTGGACACACACACACACACACACACACACACACACACACACACACACACACACACACATCATACCTTTTTCACACTCGCTTCACGCCTTTAGCTCACAATATGCTCACAGTTTCTGCCATGAGTCTGTTTCCATTAAATTTTCAATGGTTTGTGATGGGACGAAGGGCGGGGAAGGGGGGGAGGGGAGGGGGGGAGGGACGGGTACATTATGAGGGAGGTATTGTGGCCAGGGGAGAGGGGGGAAGGGGGCGAGTGGGGAGAGAGGAAGGGGCACAGGGGGAGAAGGGTATGGAGGAGGAGAGAAGAGTGTAGAGCGAGGGGAGAGAGAGAGAGGGGAGGGGAGGGGAGAAAGGTTGGGGTAGAGAAAGAGGAGTAATGAAGGAATGGAGGAGAGGGGAGTATAGGAGAAGGGGAATAGAAGTGAAGGAGAGGGGAGGTATAGGGAGAGGGGAATTATAGGGAGGGAGGGGGGGGAAAAGAGGGGAGACACGAGGATACAGGGGAGGGAAATCACAGGGGAGAGAAGAGAAATTGGGGTTATAGGGGAAGGGAAATCAGAGAAAAGAAAAGTAAGGGCTGGAAAAGAGGGGTTAGGGGAAGGGAAGGGAAGGGAGGTGGGGGTTATAGGGGAAGAGAAATCAGAGGAGAGGGGGAGAGAAATGAAGGTAGGGAGGGAGGGATGGAAAGTGGGGCTATACGGAAGTGAAGGCGAGAGGGAAGGGGAGGGAAGGGAAGGGTACAGAGGAGGGGGAGAGACTCGTCATTGTAACTGTTAATTTTTGGTGTCAGTCCCTCCCTCTCTGCGCGTGATGTGTGGAGGTAATGGATTTGGGCCGCGGTGAATTTTTATTAGTTTTCCGTGTGTGTGTATGTGTGAGTGTGTGTGTGGGGGTGGGTGGGTGGGGGGGGTAAGTGTATGTATATATGTGTGTATGGGGGGTTATGTTTGTTTGTTTGTGTGTGTGTGTGTGTGTGTGTGTGTGTGTGTGTGTGTGTGTGTGTGTAGGGGAGTAAGTGTATATGTGTGTGTGTGGGGGTGGGGTGGGGGGGTGGGGGTTGTGTGTGTGTGTGTGTGTGTGTGTGTGTGTCAGAAGTATGTGATGTATTTGAAAACTTTTGCACAACACCAATACGAGTTTTAACCTGGTCACACTTCCTCTCTCCTCTCCTCTCCTCCCCTCCTCCTCTTCTCTCTCCTTCTCCCTTTCTCTCCCCCTTTCCTATTCTCCTCACGATCACCACCACCACCACCACCTCCTTAACTTCCTTCCTTTTTTTCCTCTCCTCCACTCTTTCTCCTTCCCTCCCTACCCTCCTCTCTCCCTCCCTTCTTTCCTGTACCAATTCCCTGCCATTAACTCCTCAATAACAAGCTCTCTAAAAGCCGGAATTCGATTTATAACTCTCTCTCTCTCTCTCTCTCTCACTTCTGACGCCCATCACGCCCGCACCAATAGACCAGAGTTATAGAAAAGTGGTGGGCGGGAAAAATATGATCATGATTGACAATAGTGTGAAAAGTGGTCTATTCAGCCTATTCAGCCCTGCCCCGGCCTGTCCTAACCTACCCCTTCCTCCCCTACATCAGCCTGCTCTAACCTGCCGCTCTCCCCTTCATCCAACTCTGTATCAACCTACCTTACCCTACCCTAACCTTCCCCATCCTTCCCTTACATTACCCCAGCCTGCCCCATCCTGCCTTACCCTGCACTAACCTACCTTTCCTAACCCTACTGTACCCAACCATTTCCTGCCCTTGTTCATCTCACCTTGTACTTTCCCCCACACATTCACATATACTGAGGGTGGTAAATCCGGGTGTTAGCTGCACATGTAAAGAGAAAGACTAGTTATGTAGGGTGACTGGTATCGTGTCCTGTATCGCTTACTGGTTTCGATAGTTTTCATTTTTTTATCATTATTCTTTTCTTTAATCTTCTCTGTTTTTTCGCTACGTCCTATACTGCGGTAACTTCTACGTATGGAACACTAAGTAAACTATGGGTGGGTGTACTTACTTGGGAAAGATATAATATAGTGAATCTTTTGCTCACTGGTGAATTGCTAACAACTACTACTACTACTACTACTACTACTACCACTACCTATCCCTAAACATCAACCAACCCCAAATCACCCATTTCCACACGAACCACCCCACACATCACACCACCACCACCCACGGCTCCCTCTCCTTCAGTTACCTCCTTCATCCCCTTCCTCAGAGCTCAACCCCACGAATCCAACTCCTCCTCACTCCACCCTCTCAAAGCCTAAAAGAACAACACGTGCCGCCTCTTCAGACCTTCCCCGGGCGTGCCACAGGGCCGTTGTCAGCTGGTGTAGCGTTACCCACCCACGAGGCGTTTTGGAGGACGAGAGGCGGTGTCAGTTAAGCCGACGAAGAGCGCGCCGGCGGGTGTTTGTAACCTTGAGGTCAGGCAGGCACTTTGGGGACGCTAGGAACAGATTCATAAAGAGGAGGAAGAGAGAGTTTGAGATAAAGACTTCAAGAATAGACGAGAGGTAGACATGAGGGAAATGACAGTGACGTTATGATGAGAAAACCACGTGTATGGGTCTCGTAGAGAAGACGAGTTAGTTTTTGGGGAAAGGACTTAGAGCAGAAAACGAGAGAGCAAATAATAGAAAAGTTTGGATAAAAGAACTACATGAATTGGCATTATATAGACGGAAACTTGAAGAGAGATGAAACTATATACACAAAGAGGAGAAAGTGATTAAAACGGTAAGCAGTATTGAGGGCAAGATCTTTGAGGACGATGCGATAACAAGAGTAACGTTAGGATAAGAGAAACACGTATTTGGGTATTATATAGACGGGGACTTGACCGGGGAAGAAACTATACACAAAAAGTAGGAGAAAGAGGCAAAAAAAGGAAGCCATGTATAGGGATAAGGGAGGATAAGGGGGAAAATAAAAGTGACATTAGGATATGAAACCCAACTGTATGGCTATTATATAAGTCTATGGGTATGTTCCTTACTTTTGAGCCGCCTTCCTTGTTGTAAAAAATATATATAGAAGAAAACTTGAGAGAAGATAAAACTACAAACACACACACACACACACACACACACACACACACACACACACAGAAAAAAGAGGAGGCAGAGGTTGAAAAGGAAAGCCGTATTGAGAGGCAAGACCTTTGAGGACAGCCAAGCGGAAAACAAGAGGACGAATAATACCAATGTTCGTATATCTCATTTCCTTGCGAGGGCGATAAAAAAACAACGGCGCAGGAGGAAGAGGAAGAGGAGGAGGAGGAGGAGGAAGAACGTCTTTCTGAGGGTGAGTTCTTAGGAAGGACGAACGGGATGACGATTTTATGCTGATGCTAGAAAAGATAAGATAAATAGATAGATAGATAGAGGTTGAGAGAGAGAGAGAGAGAGAGAGAGAGAGAAATGGTCCACGTTTTCGAGTCCCGATACAAGGACACACACACACACACACACACACAAGAAGAAGTACCTAGTAGAAAAAGAAGAAGAAGAAGAAGAAGAAGAAGAAGAAGAAGAAGAAGAGGATGAAGAAAAGAAGAGCAAGAAGAAATAGAACAAGAACAAATACAAGTAAAACAGAACAAGAAAACAAGAAAAAGAAGAAAAATAAAAATGAAAGGGAGAAGTATTGAGGTCGGCCGGGCGGGAAACAAGAGGACAAATAGCGCTGATGTAGGAAAAGAGAGAGAGAGAGAGAGAGAGAGAGAGAGAGAGAGAGAGAGAGAGAGAGAGAGAGAGAGAGAGAGAGAGAGAGAGAGAGCTGAGCCGTGTGTTGGGAGACGAGGAAGGGAGGACACGGCGTCACTCGCTCTCATAATTATGCAAGTTTCCTTTTCCAATATGTTTTTTTTTATCTTCTCTGTTCCTCCTAAATCTTTCACTATCCAAAACTATACTGGCTAATTTTTCAACGTTTCATTTTTTTCCTCCCTCCTTTTCCCTGTCTTTCCTAAATCCGTCTGCGTCCATCTCACTCGCTCTCCTTCGCTACTTTCCTTTCTTTCCAAACGATGCCATCAATAAAATGTGTATCTGTTTATACAACGGACGTATTCTGAACATGGCTTTCTTCTTCTCTCTGTCGCTTCTAAATCTGGTTGCATCAATCTCACTTTCTTTCCCTCGCTTCCCTTCCTCCCCAAACGATCTGGTCCGGCACTAACCACTTCGCCTTCACGAGACGTTTATCCCTGCGGCTGTGAGGCGGCCAGCGGCTACACGCGAACCGGCCAGGCGAAAACAGGATCACTCCGGCAGCCCAACCCCAAGAAAACCCCAGTCCAGTCAAGACCAGTGTACTTAATCTCACCTCACCCCAGCCAAGACCAACCTACTCAACCTCACCCCAGCCTTGCCTCAGCATTCCCTTGTCTTTCCAACCCCTTCCCAAGAATATCAAAGTCTACAGTTGCACCCTAGCCTTGCCAAGACCAGCCTTCTAAACCTCACCCCAGCTTCAACCCAGCCCAGGACAGACTTTCCACCGGTACCTCAGCCCAACAAAGTCTACCTACTCGCTCCCCAGCCCAGTCTTTCCAGCCCTACCCTAGCTTACCAGAGTCTATCCTGCAGCACCCCAGCCCACCAAAGTCTACCTAGTCGCTCCCCAGCCCAGTCTTTCCAGCCCTACCCTAGCTTACCAGAGTGTATCCCGCCGCACCCCAGCCCAATCCAGCCCAGCTCAGCCCAGGAAAGCCGCGAGCAGCAGTAGCAATAAACGTTTCCATGTAAATATGACATCCAACCGCTTGCAACTCGCCCGCCTCCCTCTTCCTGGCTCTCTGCTCACCCGCCCAGCATCCGTATCTTCTCTACTCCTCCTCCTCCTCCTCCTCCTCCTCTCGTTCCCGGCCACCTCTTCCACCTCCCCCGATCTCCCATCCACTGTTCTTATATTTCTGTGTTTCCCTCTCGTCAAACTTTTTCTCTCCTTTTCCTCGTTTCTTTTTCTCTTTTCCTCCGTTTCTGCTTTTCATCCTTCCGTCTCTGGCCTTCTCTATCTACCTCTAATTCTTCTCTGTTTTTTTTTTGCTTTCTCCTTTATGTATTTCTGCTTATCCTTCGTTCTTTCCTCCTCCGTTTTCTAATTCTCCTCTCCTTCTACACTCCTCCTTTTACCTGAGTCTTTCCTTTGCCAACCTAACTCATCCTAGCACTCCCCCTTCAGCTCTTCATCCACCCACATCACTTCCATTCTCTACTCCACTTTCACCCCTTTCCACACTCCTTCACCTAACTTCGCTCATCCCATCCCTCACCTCCACTCATCTCTCAAGCCTTAATACATCAACCAGGCCTTAATTCAACCACCAAGCTGCCCTAACCTTACCCCGCCCCCAACCTTGAGTCACCCACCAACAGCCGCGGGAATCTAGTCAACACACACACACACACACACACACACACACACACACACACACACACAGAGTCAAACTAGCGAGGAATATTACCCTCAGGAGGCAAATTGAGGTCCTCGGGAGGGCAATGAAGACCACGAGACGCAACGAGGCCTTCACGGGGCGCCCAAAACTACCCCATAATGCACCTGTGGCCGGGGGGCGGGGCGGGGGCGGGGCAGGGCGGGGGACGGTGTGGCGGCAATTTCCTGCACCCGCCGCCTAAACGACACTATGGGAAGGGTAAGTGTGTGTGTGTGTGTGTGTGTGTGTGTGTGTGTGTGTGTGTGTGTGTGTGTGTGTGTGTTCTTTCATTTTCAATCTATATATTTTGTTCTCTAATACGTATTACTGTTATGGGAATTTTCACCTGAGTTTTTTTTTGTGTGTGTGCGTGCGTGCGTGAGTATGTGATCTCGACTGCACGATATGCCCTATTTGTTTTCATCTTCCTCCTTCTCATCTTCCTACCTGTAACTTCACTTCCTTACTCATCTCTCTCTCTCTCTCTCTCTCTCTCTCTCTCTCTCTCTCTCTCTCTCTCTCTCTCTCTCTCTCTCTCTCCGGATCCGCACCAGGACAAACCTTCACCTGGCCTAATTAAAACACTCTTGTCGAATGCGTCTCACCTCCCTGCTGCTGCCCGTCACGCCGAGGAACACTTGCAATGAACTCCGACAAAGCTCAACTCTTTTTGGTAGCTAGTGTGTGGCAGTGTATATGTGTTGAGGGGGAGTGAGTGTGCGTGCGTGTGTGTGTGTGGGGGTGGGTGGGGGGGGGTTAGAAGAGATATAGATTGATAGCTAGATAGATAGATTGATAGAAACATAATATACAGCACTATTGATAAGGAAAACGTTTTGAAGGCCTTGTTTAACGTTAGAATATGCTCGTTCATGTGACTTTTTTTCCTCTTCCTCCTCCTCCTCCTCTTCTTATTCCTCTTTTTCTCTCTCTCGATATCGTTTTCCTATTTCTCACCTTCCTTCTTCTTTTTCTTTATTTTCTTTCTTCTTCTTCTTCTTCGATCTGATCCTCCTCCTCCTCCTCCTCCTCCTCCTCCTCTTCCTCCACATCCTCGACAATTCCTAGTCCCTTTTATCCTCCTCACACCTGTCGCATTTTTCTTTTCGTCACGTAAAACTTCTCCTCCTCCTCCTCCTCCTCCTCCTCCTCCTCCTCCTCTTCCTCCTCCTCCTCCTCCCGTCAACAGTTCCCACACATCATTCCCCCGCGACACCTTCCCGTCACAACCTTCACAAGACCTCGACACAATATTCTGATTCAACGGATTGGAAGGTAACACTAAATGGACCTCTTCTTTTTTTCGTTTTCTTCTTCTTTTTCTTCCTCTTTCCTCTTCTTCTTTCTCCTGTTCTTGTTCTTCTTGTTCTTGTTCTTCGTCTTCATCTTCTCCTTTCTTTCGCTTTGTCTTTCTCTTCCTTTTTATTCTCCTCCTCCTCCTCCTCTTTAAATTCCTCCTCTTCCTCTTACTGTTCCTCTTTCTCATCTCTTCCTGCTTCTTCTTCTTCTTCTTCTCCTCCTCCATCTTCTCGTCTTCTCATCTCTTCCTTCACTCTCCTCTTCCTTCTTTTTTTCTTCTTCTCCTTCTCCTCCTTCTCCTTCTTCTTCTTCTTCTTCTTCTTCTTCTTCTTCTTCTTCTTCTCCTCCTCCTCCATCTGCTCGTCTTCCCATCTCTTCCTTCACTCTCCTCTTCCTTCTTCAATCAAGCAGTCAGTTCTCTTGTATCAATGCTCCACTTCACCACCACCTCCACCTCCACCTCCTCCACCTCCTCCTCCTCCTCTTCCAGTTCTCGTCTCAAGTTCGCACAATAGACTCGCATCGATCGTCTAAGCGAGTCGGGACAGTAATAATTTGTGCGTTTAAACCTCATCGCTTTCCTTTGTTGGGTGGGCAGCGATTCCACCACCTCAGCGACGGGCCAAATTTGTGGCTTCACCGTGGAGTAGCGACGGGCCAAATTTGTGGCTTCACCGTGTAGCAGCGACGGGCCAAATTTGTGGCTTCACCGTGTAGCAGCGACGGGCCAAATTTGTGGCTTCACCGTGTAGCAGCGACGGGCCAAATTTGTGCCATGATTTAACCGCCCCCCACGAAATAGATGATGCATAAACTGATCACAAATGCTTACCTCTCTCTCCCATCCTCTTTTTTCCTCCATCCTTCTCTTCCTGCTGTACCTCTTTCTTTCTCTTTCCTCCGTATTGGGTCTCTACTTCTCTCCTCTTGTTATTTTTTTTTCATTCTTCTGTTTTTGTTTCGTTCTGGTTTTATTTTCTTCTGATTTTTTTTTTTGCCTTTTGTCTGTCTTCTTTTTGTTCTTGCTTTTCGTGTTCTACTTGTTCTGCTTTTCCTTCTTTATTCTTTCTTTTCCTGTACTTTCATTTATATTTTCTGTTTCTTTTTATTCTTATTCTTGTTCACGTTCTTCCCCTTCTTCTACTTCTAACACTTCATCTTCTTCTTTTCCCTCCGCTTCCTCCTTCTCCTCCTCCTCTTTCTCTTCTTTCCTCCTGATGGTCTTGTGTTTTCCGCCTCAGACACACGAAGTCGACGATCCACAACAGACGAGAGCGAGAGAGTGAGAGACACGAACAACAGCGGACGGATAAAGCCCCCCCCACCCCCCCTCACCCCCAACATTCCCTCCTCTCAGTCAACCCATCCACACCCATCCACATATACATACCCCCCTACACACGCACACATACACCCACAACCGCACTCCATAAACAACTTTCTCCCCCAATTCCCTCCACCCCACCCTGACAGTCACAGCTTCCCCATACTCACGTGTAAAAGGGCAGCCTGGCACCGTCCTTGTACCACAGCACCAGGATGGGCAAGTCCTCCTGTTGCTTCTGGATCACCACGCAGGGCAGCCGCGCAGGCACTCCCGCCACGCCGGACATCACGGACACCGGCACTGCCAAGGAGAGAGGGAACGGTTAATTAAAGGGGAAAGTAAGACCGTGAGAGGAAACTAAGACAAGAATATAACTACTAAGGGGACAAAATGGCAGTAGGCTATAAGTAAATGGAAAAATATAACTACAGAGAGAACCAGGGAAAAAGAAAACACAACTGCAACCGAAATTGACCTCTCTTTCGGCCACCTCTTTGGATTCTTTTTGTGAGCAGCGAGTAGCGGGCTTTTTTTTTATTTATTATTGTTTACTTTTTTTGTGCCCTTGAGCTGTTTCCTTCGTTGTAGAAAAAAAAAAGAGAAAAAGGGAAGTGTGAAATAAACGGACGAATAGTTAATGGGAAAAATGACTCTAAAGGAAACAAAGGGAAAAAAGGAAAAAAACAAAAACGACAAGAAGACAGAGAGACGTGTGAGCTAAAGGGACGAATAAATCTGCAAAGGAAAGAAAGGGAAGCTGAAATAAAGGACGAACAAAACAGCAAAAGGGGAGAAAAAGGGAAGCATGAAGTAGAGGGGAAAACTGCAGGCGCCTTGTCAAGAGAGAGGAGGAGGAAAGAGCTTATGAAATGGGGTGACGGAGAAAGGGATCGGGGAATTATTAGGAGAAAGAAGGGGGGGGGAAGGGAAGCATGAATTAGAAGGGAAAACTGCAGGCGGCTTGTCAAGAGAGAGGAGGAGGAAAGAGCTTATGAAATGGGGTAACGGAGAAAGGGATCGGGGAATCATTAGGAGAAAGAAGGGGGGGGGGGGGGAGGAAAGCATGAATTAGAAGGGAAAGGTGCAGGCGCCTTGTCAAGAGAGGGAGGAGGAGGAAAGAGCTTATGAAATGGGGTAACGGAGAAAGGGATCGGGGAATTATTAGGAGAAAGAAGGGAGAGAAAGGGAAGCATGAATTAGAAGGGAAAACTGCAGGCGGCTTGTCAAGAGAGAGGAGGAGGAAAGAGCTTATGAAATGGGGTAACGGAGAAAGGGATCGGGGAATCATTAAGAGAAAGAAGGGAGAGAAAGGAAAGTCTGAATTAGAGCGACAAATATAGGCGCCGCGTTGAAGGGGAGGAAGAAGAGGTTATGAAAATCGGTACTTCCAAAGGGGGAGAGAAAGAAGGGGAGGAGAGTTACACTGAAGGGGAGAAAGGGAAATTTAAGTGAGAGGAACAAATGCTGGGGCCAAGTTGAAGGGGAGGAAAAATATCATCAAATGGTCTACTTCCAAAGACGGGGAGAGGGAATGGTGATTTAATAAGAAAGAACAAAGGGGAGGGAGGGAGTTACGCTGAAGGGGAGAAAGGGAAATGTGAACTAGAGGGACACAAGGAGGGCCACGTTGAAGGGGAGGAACAAATATAATGAAAAAGTGTACTGCCAAAGGGGAAAAGGGAGCATTAGGGGAGAATGGAGCAATGGAGAGCGAGCAGAAATGGGAGAAAGGGAAGTGTGAGATGGAGGGACACAAGGAGGGCCACGTTGAAGGGGAGGAGGAAATATAATGAAAAAGTGTACTGCCAAAGGGGAAAAGGGAGCATAAGAGGAGAGAAGAAAAGGGAGAAAGACGGGTGGGAGGGAGGGGGGGGGGTACGCTGAAGGGGAGAGGAAGAGCATCAAGCGGTGGATAAAATGAGGTTAAATAAATAAAAGAAAATCGTTAACTGCAGAGGATGAGTGCTAATGAGTAAGGCTTTAAGATCAGGTAACAAATTAATGACCCAAGGAGATGAAAACGCAGGTAAGAAAACAGAGCTACGATATTTACTATTGAATTATTGTTTTTATTACTAACATCTTTACTAACATCACTTTTTTTATCTCATTCCCACTCCCACAATAATAATAATTCACCGAGCTCCTACACACACACACACACACACACACACACACACACACACACACACACACACACACACACACACACACACGTCAGCCAAACTATCTTAAACTATCTACCTAATTACACCGCGGAAAATCTATCCTATTTCTTTATTATTGCTTTACTATTCCACTATTGAATCCTCATCTTTACTATCATCTTCATCATCATCTTTCCACGCCCATAATAGTAATGCACCTAAGCGCTACCCATCAAACAAACATACACACACACGTCAGGAGAAGATGGCGCCACTATAAACACTTGCCTGCGCCATGACGGGCTGGGGCGAATACCATCCAGGCCCCTCAAGCAAGCCTACTGTCGTTATAGGCATCTAGGAGCAGCGAGTAGCGGGCTTTTTTTTATTATTGTTTCCTTTTTTTTGTGCCCTTGAGCTGTCTCCTTTGTTGTAAAAAAAAAAGACGTATAAAAAAAAGTCAGGCAAACTCATTAACTGTCTACGTAATTACACACCGCGTAAAAAATGCCCACCACCACAACCATCAGTAAACTTTCCCATCCCACTCTATCAATTGAAAGCCCGCCGAGGCCGAGGCAAACTTTCGGCCCGGCGACACAGATGAAAACGAATGATAATCTTGCGAGACACCAATTTCCATGCAGGACTTGATGAGAAAAAGTTCCTCTTGCACGCACTGGGGACTTGCAGGCTGGGGAAAGGAGGTGGAGGAGGAAGGGGTAGGAGAGGAAGAGGAGGAGGAGGCTGGGTTGGGTGGGTGGGGTGATTCGGTGAGGCAGTAGGATGTAGTGTGTGATGGGGAGAGAGTGGGACGACCTGGGGGTGGGTGAAGGGTGGAAAGGCTGGGGTGGAGTAAGTGGAAGAGTCTGGGGTGATGAAAGAAGTAGTGGATAAGAAACTGGTGGGTAAGAGAGAAGCTGGGTGGAGTGAGAGGGTGGAAGCCAGGAAACAAGGGATAGGATGCAAAATGTCGGGGATGGAAGGGTAATGGAATGGGATGGGAGGGAATGAAAGGGATGGAACTATAAGAGCCAAGTGAGGGCTGTGTGAGGGTGTTTGGAATGGTTCTAAGGGAATGGCTGTGCTGGAAAGGGACTGGGTTATGAGGCAGCAGGGGGTATTTAGAGCAGGCAGGGACGGGCCGAGGCGGGGTGGGACGGGGCGGGGCGGGGCGGGACTGAGAGAATTGATGTGTTAGTCTAGCCAGGCTGGGCGGGGATGTGGCAGAAGCCGTTACGTGAGAGATCGGGCTTTGGATATGGTAGTGCCGTGAGGAATGGGGCTTTGACAGGACTTTGTGGGTGATTTGGATTTGTAGGGTTAGACTGGATGGGAGTGTAGCAGACGCCGTTAGCTGAGAGATCGGGCTATAGATAGGGCAGGGCTGTGAGGGATGGGGCTTTGATAGGGCGAGGCAGGAGCTACGTGGACCAAGAAAGGAGTATTGGACAGGGGCAGGAAAGGGGTGCTGGGGGTAGGGGCGGGGAGGAACAGGGAAGGGTACAGAGAGGAGGGGCGGAGGTCGAGGGTCTCAGTCGGCTTATCGACTATTGATCTCGGGACAAACAGCCAATTAGAGCATTATGTCCGTGGCTGATGAAGACGGAACAGCAGCGGCCGGCGAGCTGCTGCGGCCTTGGGTCAGGGCTCGGGCGACAGCTGGGACGGCGAGGGAGGGAGCGAGCCACGTGCCGGTAGTGAGGAGGGAGGCAGGGAGAGGAGAAGGGGTGGAACGGACGCTTGGGTTGGAGGGAGGAGGCTTGGAAGAAGGGATAAATTGAAATGGGTGGGTTGTAATTGTTGGGGAACGTAGGGGAGGGGGAGGTGGGGTAGAGGAGGAGAGTGGGCTAGGAAAAAATGCGAGTCTGTTAGGGAATGGAAGAGGAGGAAGGGTGAGTGAGGGGAACGGTTAAGGAGAGTGGACTGGTAGACTAAAAAGGAGAAACGTGAGTCTGAGTTTGTTGGGGAATGGAGAGGAGGAAGGGTTTAGAGGGGCGGCCGGGGAGAGTAGGAGGGTGGGCTGAAGGAAAATGTGTGAGTCTGAGGCAGGTATAACAAGACTCTCTGCCATATCACATCAGCTATTTCTAAAGGTCAAAGAGGGGATCAATCGGGTTCTAATGAGTGTTTCTTTAAGTTCACGGTACAGAAGAAGGGTCTGACTACCACCAGTGTCATAAAACTACCCCTGGAAATGCCCACAACTCCTACGAAAGCCTTGTCAAATATGTGTTCTTGGGCGGCGAAATGTCTCATAATATTTGGGTTGTGGGGACGCATTGGATAGGCCGATGGGTTACTGTTTCCGCTTAGTTAACAATGCACGCAAGGAAAAGACGCCCGGCACTAAGACGACTGTTCCTGATATCATGTTCCCATACTTTTTACACGCCCATAATATCTCCTATTCCCAATCAGGTTTGAAACATATACACGAAATCTTACCGGAATTATACAGAATGTGATATGGAGTTACCAGTATACAAATAATGATGGTGAATGTTTGATACTGATATTGGCAGATCATTCTTTTGTGATTTCTTATCCATATATGTTTGAGTTAGCAAGAGCCATAGAGAAATAAGATAGACAATTCTTTGCTTTTTGTATATAAATAATTACACACACAAACACAAAATCAATATCACCCAAAATAATACATAGCACGCTGCAATCCGGGAAATATTAACATAAGAAAGCATCCACTGAAATATAATTGTTACCGAAGCATTCTCTGAAGTTCGCCCTAACCAATACATTAATAAGAGACAAATGCGACAATATTAATAACAATATACTATCCGAATAATGTCTGTCACAATTCCCCTCCGCCACAAAGGCCAGCACTACACCAAATGGCATCAAACAAACCCAGACAAAATAGAGCCATCGATCGCACGCCGGCGGGGTCAGGTGAGGCAACATTCGGCCCTCGTCAGTAATTTAAGAACCGTCCCATAGCTGTCGCGGCCACGGCGGGCCATCACTCAGCCGCGGCGCCTCTTAAAGCCCTTATTACACATTCAGGAAAGCGAGGCTAATGGTGAGTTTAATATGGACATTAGTGTGAATAAATTAAGAGGTAGCTACACACACACACACACACACACACACACACACACACACAGCTGGCTACCTCGAATCCAGCACATGATCAGGGTATGGCGAATGAAAAACACAGGTACACACACACACACACACACACACACACACACACACACACACACACACACACAGACAACCTCCGCCCTCCCCCCCCGACACACAACAATACCCCAAAAGACCCCTCACAATGCAGTTCCAAGCTCTTTCGGGGAGGTTAAGTTACTGCCTCAGGATAATACGAGTCTGGCACGCGATCAGACCAGGGCGAACCTAACCTAACGTCATGAACCTAAATCCCCGGTACTTCTCTCCCCTCCGATACAATGCTTTCGGTTATCGTGCTTGCGGGTCACGCGATATTATGGCTGGAAGGCTCTTAAGATATTGGTTAGCAGACGCGAGAGCTATTTCCTGCCGGGTTTTCTTTATCTATTCATCTTTATTGCTCTTCCCGGGGCCAATATATCGAGGGACAGCAATACACGTTATGCCAAGGAACGGATATGCACTCTCCCTCACACACACACACACATGCACACACAAAGGACCATAATCGGGTAGCGTGGTAGTGGATATTTATGATTTTTTTTTACACGTTCGCTTATAGCGCCGGTAGTCTTTCTTCAGGGGCCTGGTGGTCGGCCCAAGCCCGTCATGACGCAGGCAATTTTTAAAGTGGCGCCATTTATTCTTGGCTCATGCTGCCCCCCGGAACTCATTCTTGATTCACTTGGACGGTTTCTTTTAGAGTCCGGGTTGATGGTGGTCTTCAGGACAGCATGTGGGTATTTTTAGGCCACTCGGCGGTGACTGAAAAATCCCAGGTGGTAGCGTGGGGATACGAGCCCGCGTCGTCCATCACGCGGTGAATGCAAGGCCCGCACGCTAACCACTCAGCCACCGCCTCCCCTGGTGTAATGATGTGTGTGTGTGTGTGTGTGTGTGTGTGTGTGTGTGTGTGTGTGTGTTTCCACTTGTTATTCAGTTCACACACACAACAAACACACACACACACACACACACACACACACACACACACACACACACACACACACACACACACATCCCCTTCCCTCCTTCCTCTCCCCTCCACAAATAAAACAAAACAAAAAACTTAAGAAAAAAACACCAGAAAACAAATAGAAAAAAAAACACCAACACGAATCACGTTATAAAAAATGTGTAGGAAAACGCTCATATTTCGTCCCCGGCGCGAGAGTCTTTAAGCATGCAATTAACGTGGAAATCATTGGTTCATTTCCCGTAATGGCCCCGCCTAACAGGTTTATGTGCCAGCGTGACGCGCTCGCCATCAGCACATGACACACGCGCGCTAATGAATCTCCCCTGACACCTGGAAGCACCGCTCACCTGGCTAACTGCAAAACACACAGGTGCAGACGACACACACACCTGGACTCGTAGCACCGAACATCTGGCTAACACACACACACACACACACACACACACACACACACACACACACACACACACACACTCCTAGCATCACTTCCTGCAAAACACACAGGTAAGTTCGACACAATGGATTCCTCGCACCACACACACCTAAGTTTCAATGACGATACACCTGGAATTGAAGCACCTCACACCTGTTTCGTTAGCTAAAGACTCATGAATTTTAAGTATACCTAAATTTCATGCACCGCACATGTCTCATTTGTAAAACACCTTGGGTAATAGTCAAATGGACACACACACACACACACACACACACACACACACACCTAACCAACCCATCCAAACTCGCAAATAACAAACCATAAAACAACTCCCCACTTCAAGAGTAAAACGTAAGAGTAAAACCCCAAGTGAAATAAGAAAACGCGCGGAGAGAAAATATTACCCTTGAAAAATAAGAGGCGTCAAGAAATACTACATCGAGCCTGACGCAAAAATCGTGAGACTCCTTGGAAATATTTCACGCGCGCGAGGAGCAAGGGCGGGAAATCTAAGGAGTGGCTTGTACGAGGATATTTGTGAGGGCGGGAGAGGGTGACGGGAAAGGTTAAAGGTGGCGGGGTAGCGGAGGAGGGAAGGGAGGGTAAAGGGAAGGGGGACAGTGGTGACACAGATTAGGTGAGTAGGGGAAGGGGGAAAGAGAAGGGAAGGGACGGAAGGGCTGGGTCTATGAGGGGAAGATGATGAGGGTAATGAAAAGATGAATACGGGAGAGGTAAAAGGGTAGAAAGTGGAGGGGGAAAGAGAAGGGAAGAGAGGGAGGTAATGGGAAGGCAAGGGGAAGGTGAGAAGTTAATTAAAAGATAAATAAGGTACAGAAAAGGGAGAAAGGAGGAGTGGAGAGGGAAGGACGAAGGAGACGGGAGGGGAGGGAAGGAATTTGGATGCAAGGGGAAGAAGATGAAGGTAGTTAAAAGAGGAATTAGGTAGAGGAAAGGATGAAAGGAGGAGCGGAAAGGGAGAGGGGAAAGAGACAGAATGGGATGGAAGGATCGGGAGAGTAAAAAGAAGATAAGGTAAAGATTATAGGAGTAAGGTAAAGGGAAGGGAGATAAAGAGAAGATGTGGCAAAACGATGGGAAAGGAGTGAAAGGAAAGGGGGAGAAAAATAAAGGGAAATTTTGTTGAGGTTTTGTTCTTTAGATTTGTAAAAGTGTGTTGCATCCCTCCCCCTCCTCCTCCTCCTTGTCCTCCTCCTCCTCCACCTCGTCTTCCTCTTCCTCCTCTTTGACGGTGGTGCTGTTTCATACATATGCACCTGTGTAACACCTGTTCTTCCTCCTCCTCCTCCTCCTCCTCCTCCTCCTCCTCCTCTTCCTCCTGTCGCCTGTGATATTCAAGATTAAAAAAGAAGTTTCTGTTTTCATTTTAGTCTCGAAAAATGCATCGTGCTACTAGCAAAGAGATGAAATTATTGATGACGATGATGGTGGTGATTGTGATGACGAGGAAAATGTGTGATGATATTGGTGATTGGGATTACAAGTGTCTGTATGTCTGTCTGTCTGTCTATCCATGTCTGTCTCTCTCCATGGAAAATAAAGAGCCATGTTGAGGGAAGATGAGAAAGGTAAGTAAGTGACCTATCTTTCGGCCACCTCTTTGGATTCTTTTTAGGAGCAGCGAGTAGCGGGCTTTTTTATTTTATTAATGTTTACTTTTTTTGTGCCCTTGAACTGTCTCCTTTGCTGTAAAAAAAAAAAAGAAAAAAAAAAGGAAAGGGAGAATGCTTCTTCTTACCAGGGAAAAAGAAACACTTCTATTTTCTCTTCAAAGCAAATACACTCTTTCACTTATTTCTCTACGTAATACTAAAGCTTCTGTAATAGTGTTGTCTCTGCTTACCAGGAAAAAAAAAAACAATTCTATTTTCTCTTCATAGCAAATACACGCTTTCACTTATTTATTTACGTAATGTCAAAGTTTCTGTAATAGTGCTCTCTCTGCTTACAAGGAAAAAGAAACACTTATATTTTCTCTTTAGAGCAAATGCACTCTTTCACTTATTTCTCTACGTAATACTAAAGCTTCTGTAATAGTGCTCTCTCTGCTTACAAGGAAAAAGAAACACTTATATTTTCTCTTTATAGCAAATGCACGCTTTCATTTATTTCTCTACGTAATGCCAAAGCTTCAGTAATCGTGCTTTCTCGGCTTGCCAGAAAACACACTCTTCTATTTACTCTTTATAGCAAATGCACGCTTTCACTTATTTATCTCCGTAATGTCAAAGTTTCTATAATCATGTTTTCCCGGCTTGCCAGAAAACACACTCTTCTATTTACTCTTTATAGCAAATGCACGCTTTCACTTATTTATCTCCGTAATGTCAAAGTTTCTATAATCATGTTTTCCCGGCTTGCCAGAAAACACACTCTTCTATTTACTCTTTATAGCAAATACACGCTTTCACTTATTTCTCTACGTAATGTCAAAGTTTTTATAATCATGTTTAACACACTCTTCTATTTACTCTTTATAGCAAATGCACGCTTTCACTTATTTATCTCCGTAATGTCAAAGTTTCTATAATCATGTTTTCCCGGCTTGCCAGAAAACACACTCTTCTATTTACTCTTTATAGCAAATGCACGCTTTCACTTATTCATCTCCGTAATGTCTAAGTTTCTATAATCATGTTTTCCCGGCTTGCCAAGGAAAAACCTGAAGCACAAGTGAATGTTCCGGCTCAGTGATAACATCGTAAGGGAAGCGGGTAATGCAAGAGGCAGACATCTACGACTGACGAAATAATGCACGAGTAAGTAAAGTTAAAAGTGTATTAGGCCGAAATCCGTGCCCGCTGCCTCCCTTGTCTGTCTGTGTCGGCTGCACTCTTCGCTAAAAGCACTGACTCGAAGATTTCCTGATAACGCTTGTGAAATATAAATATAACGTCTTTCAAATTTTCTTCGCATCCGCCGTTTCTTTTTCTTTTCCCCTTTTATCTTCGTCTCTTATCCTGAAAAACGTAAAATCACAAGGAAGAACAAAACTGACCTGAGAGAGAGAGAGAGAGAGAGAGAGAGAGAGAGAGAGAGAGAGAGAGAGAGAGAGAGAGAGAGAGAGAGAGAGAGAGAGAGAGAGAGAGAGAGAGAGAGAGAGAGAGAGAGAGAGAGAGAGAGAGAGAGAGAGAGAGAGAAGTAAAGATTTTGACGTTCATAACCAACAAAAATCCTGCAGAAAATATAAATACAAATATACAGAGACACTGATAGATTCATACAGATAGACAGATTAGGAGAATAAAATAGATTGACTGATTGATAGATGGAGATATATAAATATGATAGGTTGATGGAGAGATAAAGGTATATAGAGGTAAAGAGATAGATAGGTAGATAAATAAAAAGAGAGATAGAGAGATAGCGAAAGATTCTACGTAATACTGAGACAAAGTAAAACCTGGCGGGCGCTCTCCGTAGACTTTTTCACCTCTCCCTCCTGCCCATACGAAGTCTTAGTTAAGGTATGATGATAAAGTTTAATAGATATAGATAGAGAGAGAGAGAGAGAGAGAGAGAGAGAGAGAGAGAGAGAGAGAGAGAGAGAGAGAGAGAGAGAGAGAGAGAGAGAACGTAGCCTGCATAAAATAATTGAATACAAAAGAAAAATAAATACAAAATAAAAAAATAAAATAAAATGTAGACTCAAAATCATGTATTCAGCAATAAGAATGATCAGGCCACACTGCGCTTACCTCCCCTACCATCTAACACACACACACACACACACACACACACACACACACACACACACACACACACACAGACATTCCCATCGACACATCCATCACACTCAGTCAATACACTCAAGAATTTATGTATCCTTATATAATTCATTCCCACACCATTCCGGGTATAGATTCCTTGCTACGTCCATATTCCTCTTGCTTTCTTTTTCTATTCCCTTCAATTGGTTTTGCTTTTCTTTTTTTCATTCGATTTCTTACTTTTATTTTGCCTTTTCATCCTTTCCCTTCTCCTGTTCCTTCCTCCCTCCCCTCCTTCTCTCTTTATCTAACTCCCTATCTATCTATCTATATAACCTAACCTAACCTAACCTAACCTAATCCAGCCCATCTGACTCCCTATCTATCTATCTATATATCTCCCTCTCTCTCTCTCTCTTCGCTTCCTGAGCCTACACTACCCAAAAACGGAAACCTCATTTTTAACAGCTAAAGCAATACTAGGCACCACCATGAAGGGAAAAAAGGGAGAGGGAAAAATAAGAGGAAAGAAAGTACCTTGATCAAACAGAGGAAGAGTATACAGAAAGGAAGGCAAAAGTAAATACACAGTGAACAAGGCGAACAGAGAGAGAGAGAGAGAGAGAGAGAGAGAGAGAGAGAGAGAGAGAGAGAGAGAGAGAGAGAGAGAGTATATAAAAGAGTGCATTCGACCAAACAAACAAAATATACAGTGGGCTTGAAAAAAAAAAAAGATGCTAAATTCAAGAAAAAAACAAGAATAAAAAAATAAGAAAATAAAACACGAGGATAAAATGCACAAAATAAAACAAATACTAAAGAAAATAAAGAAAAATACATCACACACACACACACACACACACACACACACACACACACACACACACACACACAGATAAAAAGAGAGAAAGAGAAAAACGAACAAATTCAGAACATGACCACGCCCGCTCTCTCTCTCTCTCTCTCAAAACGCCGGGAGGGAAGGAAGGAGAACAGAGAGAGAGAGAGAGAGAGAGAGAGAGAGAGAGAGAGAGAGAGAGAGAGAGAATAGGAGGGGAGGCAAAGTGGACGGAAGGGTTATGAGGTGAGAGAGTGAAAGAGAGGGAAGGAAAAGGAAGGGAAAGGAAAACAGAATAGGGGATGAAAAGGGAGGAGAGAGAAGGACAAAAAAAAACCCCAGGTCGGGAAGTGAGGGAAAAGGAAGAGAGAGGGAGAGGAAGGGAGCGTGAGGAAGGCAGACGAAGGACTTGCGATTAAAAAAGCCCCAGTATTTATTCTTCTAGTTTTATTTTTGTTTATCGACGGAACTTTACATGACAGAGAAGAAGGAAGACGGAGAGAGCCGAGGTAGAAAGTGGGAACAGAGAAAGTGAAGGAAAAGGAAGGAAGGCGATGAATGAGGGAAGGAACGAAGGAACGAAAGACCCAAGTTAGAGAGAGGGGATGATTGTGGAAAACGAAGGAACGAAGGAAGGAATGAAGGAGACGTAAGAAAGGAAGGAAGGAGAAGAATAGAAATGAAGGAGAGAACAATGGCAGGAAGAAACGAAGGATGAAAATATAATTCGCGGTAAGAGAGATAGGAAGAAGGGATGGAACGAAGACACTAAGGAAGGGAAGGAAGGAAATGATGAAGAAGGGAAGGGAGGAAAATGGAAAGGTACGATGGAGTAAAAGAAGGGAGGAACAGAGACCAAAAAATAAGGAAGGAAATGCAAGAATGGAAAAGTAAAGGCAGGAAGGAAGGAAGGAAAGGAAATTGGAGGGAAAGACAAATAAAAAAAGAGGAAATAATAAAAGTAAAATAAGAAATAGAAAAGATGGAAGAGAAACGAAAAAAGGGCCACAGAAGAAAGGAAGGAATAGAAACGAAAAAAAAAAAAAAAATAAATAAATAAAACAGGTAGGCAGCAGGTAGGAAGGGAAGGAAAAAGAAAAAAAAGAAAAAAACAAAAAAAAACAGGGAGAGAGAAAGAGAATGGGAGGCACGTCGCAACTCCTTCCCTCTCCCTTCCATCTACCGACCCTCCTCCCTTCCTCCCCTTCACCTTCTTCCCCCTTCCAACCTCCCTTTCTCCCCTGCTAGCGCCAACTCCCTTCCCGCCTCCTCCGCCCCCCCTCCATTCTCTTCTTTCTTCTGTAAGGCCTCTCCATTCCCTCCTCCCTTCCTCCCTTTCACCCTCTTCCTCTCCCCATCCCTTCCCCTTTCCAACCTCCCCTTTCTCCCCTTTCCGCGCCCACTCCCTTCCCGCCTCCTCCGCCCCCCCTCCATCCTCTTCTCCTCTCTTCAGTATGGCCTCTCCATTCCCACCTCTCTCTCCTCTTGCAAACCCTTCCATCCCCTTTCCTTCCCCCCCCCCCTGCCTCTTCCCCTTCCAACTGCAAATTGCACCCTGCCCTCCCTCCCTACTCCCTTCCCCCCCGTCCCTTTGCACTCCCTCAGTCCCCTACCCCTTCTACCTTCTCCACTGCCCATGCTCGACCCTTCCCTTCCCTTCCCACCCACGAAACCTTAGCTTACCCTCCCTTCCCCTTACGCCCACCCAACTTTCCTTCTGTCCCCCTGCCCTCCCGACCCCTTCCCCCCCATCCCCCCCCCTGCCACAACTCGTTAGCCTCCCTATTATAAAAACCTTCGTGTACCTCACCTGGATGGGCGGAGTTTCCTCCCTAAGTGGCCATCAGGGCGGGCAAGACCTCCTCCTCCTCCTCCTCCTCCTCTCTCTCTCTCTCTCTCTACAATTTTTCTCTCATCTAAGCGCGCACACACACACACACACACACACACACACACACACACACACACACACACACACACACGTACAAATGATCACGCTTCACGGAATTTTCAATTTCCTTTGCGTGTGTGTGTGTGTGTGTGTGTGTGTGTGTGTGTGTGTACTAAGCTTCTCTACTCGTATATTTTCGGGGAACGACCAACTACCTGTGCTGTACATGGCAAGAACGTGACCAGTACATGTTTAAATACTGTACAAGCTTCGTATATTTGAGTTGCCTGATAATTAGTGTTTCTATTATTGTGTTATTATTATTATCTTCATCCTTCATTCTTTTGTACAGTTTTTCTCATTTTCATTCCTTTCTTTCATTCTTTTTAGTTTTTTTCATTTTCATTCCTTTCATTCTTTTTTCTCTTCTTTTAAGGAACAACAGGGAGCGAAAGAGAGGAGAAAAAGAGGAGGAAAGAGGAGAATAAGAAGAAATCAATAGAAAACAACTACCTCTATATTTTATCCCTCTTCCTTTTTTCGTATTTTTTATTCCTCTTCCTTCTTCCTATTTCCTAACTCTCGAAAAAACGTCCGTGTATTTTTTGTAGCTAAGTCTGTCCTGTAATTCACTTTTTAACCTTGTTCCGTTCTTTCTCACCTCTCTTTTATTCGGGAGCTATTTTTCCTCTAACCGTTATTTTCTTTCTTTCTTAACCGACTCCTGGGATTTTTTTATTTGCCAAACTTTCCCCTCCTCCCTTTTATTTATTTTTTCAGACCCTCCTCTCTTTTTTTTTTTTATTCGGAACAACATTTTTCTGCTAAGTTAAATTTTCTTCTTTCCTTTTTTCCACGTTTTTTTTTACTTTTCTGTTCTTTTGTTGGCCTGTTCGATTTCTCATCCTTCTTTGTATTTTTTTAATCAATTGTTTTTCGTGGTTTTCTAATTAGTTTATTTTTTTCGTATTTTTCTTTCGTACATTTCGCTAACTAACTATTCTGATGTCGTTTCCCATTTTCAATTTTCTCTCCTTCCTCTTTAGTTCCATTGCAATTCTATCCTCACTCAATTTTTTCTCCTTCCCTTGCCTCCATCCTCTTCTCCTCTCTTCTGTTCGGCCTCTCCATTTCTTCCTCTCTCTCCTCTTGCGCACTCTTTGTTTTTCTTTTTCATATTTTTTTTTATTTTCTTCATCTTCCTTCTTAACCTCGTCTCATCTTCTGGGTGGACATTTGAACCCTTTAAATATCTTCTATTATATTTCTCTTCATTTTCTTTCTCATTTTCTCTTCATTTTCTTCTTTTCCAATCGTACTTTTTCGATGTATTTTTCTCTGTGCACGATTCTGTATTTCCCCCAAACTTTACGCGGTTCGTCTCTCTTTTCACTAATATTTTCACTCTAATTTCCTTTTCTTCTTTTCATTTCATATTATTTCTTGTTTTTTTTTGGACAAGTTTTTGTATTCCCACCAAACATCAAACTGATCAAGTCAATTCTTTTTTCCGCTTTGCCTTGCTTGGTCTGTTTTTGCTAATGTTTTTCTCTTCGTTTTCTTATGATTTTCTTCTTTTCCTTTCTTATTTTTTTATTGTCTCCCTTATGTGCCCGTTTCTGCATCTCCGCCACACTCCCCGCTAATAATACCGCTGCTCAAGTCTGTACAGAGAAAAGTTTGCCCACAATAATAATAAAAAAGTTTCCCCTCGAGCTAAACTTTTGAGTACCTCGTTTGCGGTCTGGTGTTGGTGGATGGGGGTGAGGGGAGGAGCCGAAAAAAAAAAAATCTTGGTAATATAAAAGTTTTTGAATATAAATAAAAGAAATCAGGGAACTTATTTAGAACAACAACAACAGGAGGAAAAGTTTAGGTCAAGTTCACGTGTTCTGAAGGTTATGAGACTTTTGTAGTTGTTTATTCAAGAGCGATTTGATTATGAAAGAGAAAAATATAAAAATAAATAAAACTTCTAATATTAGGACTCGAAGTTGTAATGTCAAAACAAACATCAACTCAATTATCACACGTTACTTTCTTTACGGTAAAACACACACACACACACACACACACACACACACACACACACACAACCACCAACACTGAACTTCTCTGGCAATCATTCAACTGAGGTATATTTTTTGTCGGAAAGTTGCACCGATCCTGATGAAACTAATTAAGGTGCTTAGCCTCCACTAATTAGCGTCTTCCTCTAGCAATCGGATACCTGTAATCTCTGCATCTCCTCACCTGGGCGATATACAAGGAAGGGAAAGTTAATAGTAAATAAGTAAGTGGAGGATTGATGGTGAGGGAAAACTGAATTAATTTACTCTTTGATTTCATTTTTTTTAATCTTTTCTCGTCTTTTTTTTCCTTTTTCTGTCTCACTTTCCCTTATTTTGTTTTTCTTTCCTTCTTTCTCTCTTTGTTTGCTGTTGTTGTTTTTTCTTTTTTTCTTTTTTCTCTTTTCTTCCTTCCTTTCGTTTTTTTCCTTGTTTTCTTTCTTTCTTCTTATTTTGTTTTTCTTTCCTTCTTTCTTTCTTCTTATTTTGTTTTTCTTTCCTTCTTTCTTTCTTCTTATTTTGTTTTTCTTTCCTTCTTTCTCTCTTTGTTTGCTGTTGTTGTTTTTTCTTTTTTTTCTTTTTTCTCTTTTCTTCCTTTCTTCCTTCCTTTTGCTTTTTTCCTTGTTTTCTTTCTTTCTTATTTTGTTTTTCTTTCCTTCTTCCTGTTTTTTTTCTTTTTTTTCGCTTTTCTTCCTTCCTTTTTCTTTCTTTCCTCTCTCCATTGCTTCTTTGTTTGCTTTCCTTTCTTTTTCTTTCATTCTTTCATTTATTTCCTCACTTTTTCTCTCTTCCTTTCATTTTTCCTTTCTTTCTTTCTTTCTCTCTCCCATTCTAACTTTCTCTCTTTCCTTCTTTCTTACTTTCCTTTTATCTATAAGTCTGTCTGTACGTCTATCTGTCTGTCTGTCTATCTGTATCTGTCTGCCTATTTACCTGTCAGTTCACCTGTCCGCCTGTCTCTCCCTCCCTGCCGCCTTCTCATATTCTCTCAGTGGGTGAAGACGAATACTTATCATCTTTATTTAACCTGCAACAGCCGCGCAACTTTAAAACTCCTCGACCACATGTGCCCCAAAGAATGCAGAGCCAGGGCGGCGGAACGAAGTATTGGAGGGAGGAAGAAGCGGAGAGAAGGAGGAGGTGGAGGAGGACTAGGAGGAGGAGAAGAATGGAGACTTAAGAGCTTGGAAACGGAAGAATTGCACGGAGGAACGAGAAGAAGGAGGAGGAAAGAAGAGAAAAGAGAAAGAATAAGAAATAGAAGTAAGACGAAAAAAAGGGAGGAGAGGAGAAAGAAGAAGAGGACGAGGAGGAGAATGGAGACTTAAAAGCTTGGAAACGGAAGAATTGCACTGAGGAACGAAATGAAGGAGAAGGAAAGAAGAGGAAAGAGAAAGAATGCAGAAACTAAAACTATAGAACGAAAGAATGATTACAGGAACACAAGAACGAGAAGAGGAAACAACGAAGACGAGGAGGAGAAGAAGAGAAGAAGTGCAGGGGAACAGAAGACTTGGGCGAGGGAACGAATGAAGGAGGAGGAAAAAAGAGAAAGAGAAGAGTGCAGAACTAAAGAAGGATTGAAGGGAGAAAAGAACGAGAGGAGGAAAGAGGAGGAAAAGGAGAAGTAAGAAGAAAAGAATGGAGACTTAAGAGACGAAGGAACGAAATGAAGAAAGAGAAGAGAAGAGAAAAGAACGCAGAAACTAAAACAAAAGAACGAAATAGGAACTGGAAGAGAGAGAAATACACGGAGGAAACAAGAGAGAAACGGAGAGAAGAGAGAAAGAGAGAAACGCAGAACCAGAACAAGAGAATGAGAGAAGTATTGGGAGGAAGGAGAAAACGGGAGGAAAGAAGAGGAGGAGGAAGAGAATTGAGAGTAAGAGCTTTTGAAACCGAAGAATTTAGGAAGGGAATAAAATGAAAGAGGAGGAAAGAAAGGGAAAGAGAAGAATGAACAGCTACAACTTGAGAATGAGAGAAGTAATGGAGGAAGGAAAGCAAGGAAGGAAAAAAAGAGGAGGAGGAGGAGGAGGAAGAGGAGAATGGAGACTAAAAGTTTGGAAATGGAAGAACTGAACGAGAGAGAGAGAGAGAGAGAGAGAGAGAGAGAGAGAGAGAGAGAGAGAGAGGAGAAAAAAAAAAGAATAAAAGAAAATGAAAAAAAAGCGAAGAAAGAAAAGAATGTAGACTCAAACCCGTGAAAATATGGAAAGGAAGGAATAAAGGAAAGGAGATAACAAATAAAGATAAGGAAGAAGAGGAGGAGATAGCGAGAATAGGACAATAAAAGGAATAAAAAGGATGAGAAATAAAGGAATACAGGAATTAGCGATAAGGAAGGAGAGGAGGAGGAGAAGGCGAGAACAGAAAAAAAAGGAGAAAAATCGAGCGTTAAAATAAAGAATACAGCAATAAGAGATAAGGACGAGGAGGAGGAGGAGGAGGAGAGGAAGGCGAGAATGAAATAAAAGAGGATAAAAC
This sequence comes from Eriocheir sinensis, assembly GCF_024679095.1. Classification (NCBI taxonomy): domain Eukaryota; kingdom Metazoa; phylum Arthropoda; class Malacostraca; order Decapoda; family Varunidae; genus Eriocheir; species Eriocheir sinensis. Next base: position 813,523 of record NC_066553.1, read on the forward strand.
GAGTGATAAAAAGGATAAGGAAAGAGAAGAGAGGAGGAGAAGACGAGAATAGAACAAAAAAGGAAAACAAATAACGAATGAGAGAAGAAATAATAAAACAGCGATACAAAAAAACAGGAATAAGGGGAAGAGAATGCAAGAAAAAGATTAAAAAAACAGAAGAAAAAAAATCACAGCAGCCAACCCGCTTCCTGCACTAACGACACTGTTGAAACCTGTAACTCTGAATCTCTGGGTCTTAATCTCGTTCCTCTTTCCCTGTTTCCTCCTTTCCCTTCTTTCCTCTGGTTTGGTCTCCTTTCCTCTTTGCCTCTCTCTCCTTCGCATTCTTTAACTTGTTTTTGTTTTTTCTCAGTCATTCTTTTTCCCTCATTCCTCCTTTCCCTTCTTTTACTCTGGTTTCTCTCCTTTCCTCTTTGCCTCTCTCTCCTTCGCATTCTTGAGCTTGATTTTTTTTTTTTCTCAGTCATTCTCTCTCTCTCTCTCTCTCTCTCTCTCTCCTTTCATTGTGACGTGTTCTCATTTTCTTTCGTCTTTTCCTCTTGCATAATTTCTTTTGGTTTTATTATTTTCTCGATCATTCTGTATATCATTCCTCTTTCTCTCCTTTTCCCCACTTTTCTTTCTTTATTTTGATTTGATCTGCTTTTCTTTTTTTTTCTTTCTTTCTCTTGTTTTGCTTATATTTTATTCTTTTCTCAATTAACTTTTCTCTCCTCCATTCATTTTCTTTCTAATTTCTACACTTTTGCTTTCCTTTTCCTCTTTTTCTCTCTTCTTCCTTTCTCTTTCCTTCTTTTCACTCGCTTTTATCTCATTTTCGCAATCTTTCTTTAATCCGTAAGTCTCCTCCCTCTCTTTCTCTGCCCTTACTCTCCCTTTTTTCTTCTACCTCTTCCCTCTTCATTATCTTTGTTTTAATCTCATTTTCGCAACATTTCTATAATCCTTATCTCTATTTCTTGCCCTTTAAACCCTTTCTTCTTCTCTCCTTTCTTTCATTTCCTTTATTCCACGATTTCCCTCTCCCTTGTATCTCATCCTTACCCATTCTTCTCTCTTGCCTTCCCGCCTCCATCTCTATCCCTCCCTCCCTCTCTCTCCCTCTCCTCCGTCCCTTCCTCGAGGTGTCAGAAACTCGCCTTTTAGTGATTCACGGGAAACATTTCTTCTGAGAGGGAGAAAACTCCTCTTCATTAATTATTGGAGACGAAGGAAGAGGAGGAGGAGGAGGAGGAGGAGGAGGAGGAGGAGGAGATAAGGTCACTGTCAATCTTCTCCCGTTCCCATTGAAGGAGACGCCGTGGTAGGATGGTGTGTCTACAAAAAGCTTATTGACTGCTTTCACTCACCTCTCTCTCTCTCTCTCTCTCTCTCTCTCTCTCTCTCTCTCTCTCTCTCTCTCTCTCTCTCTCTCTCTGCCTCCCTTCCTTTTGTATCTCTTTGACATTTCTTGTTCTCCTCCTTATCCGTTTTCCTCCTCTTTGTTTTCCTTATCTTTTTTTTCCGTTCTTTCCCCTCCCATTCTTACATTTTACACATTTTCCCTTTCTTCTCCCTCCTTCTTTCCCTTCCATTACTTCCTTTCCTCCCTTTCAACATTTATCTGCTCACTCATTCCCTATCTCCCATTCTCAGTTTCCTCCGTTTTCTCATCCTCTCTTTCTCCTCCTTTTCTTTCCTTCTATTCCTCCTTTTTCTCCCCCTCAAAAAGCCCTTTCTCTCCCTTCGTTCTTTCTCTCTCTTCCTCCGTCTCCTTCCCTTCCCGACTCACCTACCAACCCTCCCTCCCTCCCTCCTCCTTCTGTTCTTCTCAGGCTGTTCCGGGAAGTGTGTTCGGTTTTCGGGGGATGCGGCAAGAAGTATTTCAGAACTCCCGGAGCCTTGAGAGATGAGGAGCTCTTTGAAGCGTGTGTCTGGCCGCCCGCTTCTTTAAACTCGCTTCTTTAGCCCTCGCTCACTCTGAAGAACAAGACTCTACCGGTTCACTACATGGGGGAGGCAGCGGGCTAAGAAGGTGAAGGATGAGAGAGTATCGGAATAAATGCTGTGACTATGAAGGATGACGGACAGGTTTAGAGAAAGGATGCTGTGAAGGATATCGGATAACGTAAAGGATGTAAGGGATATTGGGTAACGAAAAGGAAGTGACGAAGAGGATATTAAAGCAAGAAGAAGATGAGGAAGGATGAAGAGGTTAGAAAAAATGGGCGAGGTAAAACTTATCAAAAAAGAATGTGACGGATATCGAGTTGCAGAAAGGGGAAAGAAGGGAAATTCTTTGATGAATATAAGAAACAAAAAAGAAAATGAGAAAAAAAGGATAACTAAAAGGATGAGATGAAGGATAAGAAATGGAAGTGATGGATATCGAATAGCAGAAAGGGGAAAGAAGGGAAACTCTTTGATGAATATAAGAAACAAAAAAGAAAACGAGAAAAAAAGGATAACAAAAAGGATGAGATGAAGGATAAGAAATGGAAGTGACGGATATCGAGTTGCAGAAAGGGGAAAGAAGGGAAATTCTTTGATGAATATAAGAAACAAAAAAGAAAATGAGAAAAAAAGGAGAACAAAGAGGATGAGATGAAGGATAAGAAATAGATGTGACGGATATCGAATAGCAGAAAGGGAAGAAAAAAAAAAGAAAATTCGGTGATAATATAACACAGGAGACAAAAGAGGAGAGAAAAAAGAGAGTATAAGGAAAAAAGACACATTAAAAAATAAAAATAAATAGAAAAGAAGGAAAATACTGAACTTTCTCTACAAAATTAAAAAAAACAGAAAAAAAACCAGCATGACCAGTTTGCTTCATGCTGTATCAAAAACTGTTCCAACTTCTGACGAGCAAAAAATTGAAAAAACATGAACAAAATAATTAAAGAGAAAAAACTAATCTTGATATAAAGTTTGGCTGCTGAAAAAAGGGAAAAACATGGAAACTTTGAGATAAAAAAATAATAAAAACTGAAAGGCGTACATTGAAATTAAAAGACAAAAAAAGTGAAGAAAAAAATAATTGACTAAAGTAATCCCTGAAAACATGAGAAGAAACTTTGACTCTTTTAAAACAAGCAAACAAACATTTACACGTAGGTAGAAAATATGATATAAAAGTCAGAAAAAAACAAGAGGAAAAAAGAAAAAAATACAAAAATATAGAAACCTAATTGACCCAAATCCTTGAAAACACGAAGAATTTTTCCTCTTTTAAAAACAAACACACAAACAAACATACACACGTAGGAAATATGAAATAACGAAAGAAAATATACCAAAAAAAATGTATGAAGTATGTAAAAACAAACATAGACAAGCAGAACATATAAAACACTTAGAAAATATATATAAAAAAACACCTAGGAAATATAAATAAAAAAATAAGACACACGGAAAATAGAAAAAAAAAACACTAAGAAAATATATATAAAAAAACACGTAGCAAATATATATAGAAAAAAAACCCAGACACGCAGAAAATACAAAAGTAGAAAACATATATAAAAAAAACAGAAATATAACACACACACACACACACACACACACACACACACACACACACACACACACACACAGAGACGCAGAAAATACAGAAGTAAAAATATGAAAAAAAAGAAACAAGTAGATAATAGAAAAAAAACTTAAAAAAAAATAAAAATAAATAACCCCCCCCCAAAAAAAAAATAAAAAAAATAAAAAATAAATAAATAAAAAACTATAAAAGAAATTGAAGCCCAGACAAGGCGGTGGGCGAAGCAGCTGCTGCCATGGACAGTTTGCTTTTCCTGTTTACTCTTTCTTTTGATATTTTCCATTTCCGGCCGCCACCAACGGACGGACCAGCGGACGGACGGACGGACGGACGCTGGAAATAAAACGTTGCGTGTTCGTTTTATGTTTGGCACAAAAGAAAGAAATCCTTGGGCGTAAAGGTAGCCGCTACGAGCCGCCGCGCCGCGATGCAAAAATACGCGCGGATCAAACTTTTTTGTGAATAAATGAATTTCAAGGGAAAGCGAAAAGACAGACGGAAAGGAATTGATAGAAACGCGGATGGGCGGATGGGTTGAGGTGGGTAGAGAGATATGAATAGAAAATAAACAAAGAGGAAAAAATACAGAATACATGTGAAAACGAAGGAATACAAATGATTTTAAAGCCCTAACTGGTATGATTCTTCTTCTTTGGGTGAGGTAGAGAGATATGAATAAAAGATAAACAGAGAGGAAAAAATACAGAATACATGTGAAAACGAAGGAATACAAATGATTTTAAAACCCTAACTGGTATGATTCTTCTTCTTCTTTGGGTGAGGTAGAGAGATATGAATAAAAGATAAACAGAGAGGAAAAAATACAGAATACATGTGAAAACGAGGGATACAAATGAATTCAAAGCCCTAACTGGTATAATTGGTATGATTGTACGAAATTCTTCTTCTTCTTCGGGTGGGTGAGGTTGAGCTATGCATAAAAATAAATAAAAGGGGTAAAAAACAGGAGAATATACAGAATTCATGTGAAAACGAGGGAAGCAAATGATTTTAAGGCCACACTAACTGATGAACTAACTAATTATTAATGTCACTTTTCTTCTTAATCTTTTCCTTGTTCTTTTGTTCTTGTTATTTTTGTTCTTGTTCTTCTCCTCTTATTATCATTACCATTATTAACTAAGCTTATAAAATTATTTCCCTCTGGTTTCACTTTTTAGATTCTGCTCACAAATTTCTCCCTCTCTGAATTTCTCTCCTCCCTCCCTCCTTCATTTCCTCCACTTCTCTTCCTGTTTACCTTCTCCCTTCACTCTCCTCCTTCGTGTTTGTCTCTCCTTCTTTTCTCCCTTAATCCTTCTTTTCATCTCTCACCTGCAAATGAAAGTTAAAAAAATGAAACACACGACTTTTTTTTATATTTCTCTTTCATCTCTCTCACTCTTAACTCCTTTAAGCTGATTTTGGGTTTGATCGGTATTCTTTTTATTTTCTTCGTACAATTTTCACTTTTTTTCCTCCTCTCTCGCTCCATCCGGATGTCCAATGTGAGTTTTGTGGTTATTTTCCTTACATTCTCTCGCCTTTAATTCCGCCTTTCCTTCCCCGCTCCAAAATTTCCCATCATCGGATATCAATTTCATGGCCTCGTTTTCTTTACCTGCGGTTCATGATTTTCTTATTTTCTTTCGATTCCTCTCGCTCTCGCTTTCTGGCCTTAGCGATACTCTTTTATTTTCTCTCCTACTTCTTCCACACTTTCTCGGCTTTCATTTTTACTTATTTTATTTTTTAGGATGTCAGAGGAGTAGGAAAGTGTGTGTGTGTGTGTGTGTGTGTGTGTGTGTGTGTGTGTGTGTGTGTGTGTGTGTGTGTGTGTGTGTGTGTGTGTGTGTATTCGTTTCTATCTTTTAATCCACCAGTTTGTTTTTCTCTACACCTCAAATTTTGTCCTTCACAAACACAAACACGTTTTCTTCCTATTTCCTCGTCGCTTTTACCTTCAAACACACGATTACCGACCTGGCAAACACCTGCATAAAAACACACCTGCCAATCAAGCCTCTAACCCTTTCCCTCCCTCACACCCACCTACACGCACACACCTGTCCATCATTCTTACCTGTACCATCACCTCCACCCCGCTCCCTTACCCCCAACCCACCAACCTCCCCATCACCTCACCTCAACTCACCTGTCAAGCTCTTTCCAAAAACCTTTAAGTCTGTCACGCAATTAGTGTCATAACGAGGCCCGCTGATGATTCACCAGCGCCGAGGCAACGCAACGCACGCGCGCGCCGGCACCTGAGCGCTGATTGTATCATAAATTCGCGGCTGGGCTCGAAGGCGTGAATGAGACGCCAGATTTACAAGGTCATTAGTCAGGATTTATTGCTGAAGCCAAAACAAGCAAGCAGAGCGATGCGGGGATGCGGCCGCTGGTTCACACGCGGAAGGGGGTTAAGAGACCGCCATTACTACCACTGATGCTGCCATTATCGTGATTGACAACTGCACGGTAACTCCTACGACCAACGCCGCAATAACCACAACTAGCAGCAATAAGAGATACAAGATTGTGGGTGCTGGTTTATAAGCGGAAGGGGCATAGACAGGCGGCTATTGCTACCACTGCCTACCACTAATACGACCATTAGGGTGATATAGACAACTCCACAATAAGACCTATGACCAACGATGCCATAACCACAACTAGCAGTAAGAGATGCAAGGATGTGGGTGCTGGGTTACACGCGGGAGAGGATTAAACAAACTGCTATTACTACCATTACTACTACCAATACCCTGATTGACAACGGCACAGTAACTCCCACGACGAACGCTGCACAGTGCTCAGCGTTTTCACATATATTCTGTATTTTTTCCCTTGTATTTTACTTCTTTTATTTATTCTCATTCATAGCTGTACCTCACCCACCCGAAGATGAAGAAGGATTTCATACAGTCATGCCGGCGTAGCGAGCCCGTAACCAAGTTCAAGTCCCACCCAAACACAAGTCCCACATGCTGCCCGGGTCTACAATTAACCCAAACTTCAGCGACTTCGTTCAACACGCCGGGGGTGCAGCATGGGCCAAGCAAGAGTCATATACCACACCACCCACTATAAATAAAATTCGCCTGCGCCACTAATGGGCTGGGGTCGCCTAAACAGCCCCTTGAGACAGCCTACCGTCGCTATAGGCAGGACCTGAAAAAAATACCAATAACAAAAGAAGCAAATATGAGGATGCAGTTATGTGGGTGGTGATTTACTTGATTTGGGCGTCGAAATGTTGAAGAAAACGGCTTGGTCTCTGCCTTCCCAATGTCCGCGAATATGGGCCCCAAATAACGTATCTTTCCAATATCACCCTCGCTTTTATCCCAACACAAAACACGAAACTCCGGAAATTCGCAAATGGCACAGAAAAAGAAAACGGTTTCTCTTTAATACTTTAATCAGACGCTGCGTTCGCCAATACCGGACGCGGCTGAAGGTCATTTGCGTTGCCATTGCTTCCTTTCCTTAATTTCGGCTCCCGCTGCTGCCGGAAGTACTAAGGCGGCGCTTGGCGAGTTTGTGTCACGTTCACACCGAGCACAATAATATTTTTTTTGCAGAATAATACTTTTTCGGATAAATTTTTTGCACAATACAGCTTCGTACAGTATATTTCTTGCATAATAAGTTTCTAGCACAACATATATATATTCTTTTTGTTCAGTAACCCTTTTTCTCACAATAACAACATTTTTTTGCATAACAGTACTTTTTCGGATAAAAGTTTTGCACAATACAGTACAATATATTTCTTGCATAATAATAGTTTCTAGTCAACATATATATTCTTTTTGTACATTAACCCTTTTTCTCACAATAACAACATTTTTTTGCATAATAATACTTTTTCGGATAATATACAGTACAATATATTTCTTGCATAATAATAGTATCTAGTCAACATATATATTCTTTTTGTACATTAACCCTTTTTCTCACAAAGGTACATTTTTTTGCATAATAATACTTTTTGCATGATATTTTCTGCACGAATACCTTTTCACACATCATACATTTTGCTCAACACTTTTTCTCACAATACATTTCTCGCACTAATACTTTTGGCACAATAACACGTTTTGTAATATCACATTTTCGCACTTTACATTTCCGGCCCTAATACTTTTTCGCATAATGATACTTTTTGCACGCTAATAATTTTTCATACAATACAGATTTTTTCCACATTATTACTTTTTATACAATTTCATTTTTCAATTCCTACAAAACTGCTAATGTTACTCCGGGAAATTCTCTCCCCAAACTATGCTCATATTAGCCTTCTTTCCTATAATTTTTCTTGCTTACGTGTAATCATAATTTAAAGTGTAGTTCGCATTCTTTTGCTTAATTTCTCGTTTTACCAATAATTCTTTTCAGTGTAACTTTGCCTTTTGAATATATTACTTATATTCTCAAATTCGTCTTGCCTATAAGCCTCATCTTCATCATAGTTTTCCCTCATCATTGCTTATACACTCAAATACATTCATTCTTTTATGTTTACTTTCAATCGTGTTCCCTTCCTTTCGTCCAAGTAGGAATGGACCCTTTCTGCATCACCCAAAACATTACGGATTATATTTTCGTTATAATCACCCGCCGCCGCAATCATCGAAGAGCTAAAAAAAGAGAATAGAATGGAAACGATCGAGGAAACGCAGCCGAACCCTCCTTTCTTTGCGTATTTTTCGTTTAATTAGAAAAAAAAATACAGTTTCCATTTTAACCTCAAGTGCCCTATTAGAGAGGGAATAAGTGGGAGGGAGGGAAGGAGAGAGAGGAAGGGAGGGGAGAGGGAGAGAAAGGGAGGGGAGAGGGAGAGAGAGGAAGGGAGGGGAGAGGGAGAGAGAGGAAGGGAGAGGAGAGGGAGAGAGAGGAAGGGAGGGGAGAGGGAGAGAGAGGAAGGGATGGGAGAGAAGGAGAGAGAGGAAGAGAGCGAGAGAAGGAGAGAGAATTGGGGGAGAGACCCTTAACTTATGCAAACTTTAATTCTTTTACTTCTTTCTTTAGCATCATAATTACAACACAATTTTCTTTCTTTTTTTCTATATTTTCTTGGTGTTTGTTCTTTACATTTTCTAAAGCACTCGTTCTCTCTACTCGCTTTTATTGTGCACTCTGTTTGTGCTTGTTATTACGTAGTCTCTCTCTCTCTCTCTCTCTCTCTCTCTCTCTCTCTCTCTCTCTCAGTTCATGTCTATTTTACCTCTCTTGGTAGCTTGCTCTCTGATTGCTTGCCTTTCTCTCTCTCTCCCTCTCCCTCTCCCTCTCTCTCTCTTCAGTGGGGCTTTTCTTAATAAACACAGAACACATGGGAACTGATTGCATTACTAATTGACTGGCTGGCTGACTCACAAGCTGCCTGACTGACTGACTGAGTGGCAGACGGATTTGCTCACCCTGTTCCATTTCCACACTTTTCTGGTCGTCTGTCGCTTTCCTAATGCATGGGAGTGCTTCAATGAGATTAACTTTTCTTTCCCTTCCTTTACTTTTCTCCTCCTCTCCTCGCTCTCTCTTTTCTCTCTTCTTTTCCTTGTTACTGCCGGCTTTTTTTATCTTCTGTTCTTTTCTCTCTTTTCTACTTTTCCTTTCCTTTCCTCTCATCATTTATATTGTTACTCTAATCTCTCCTTTTCTCTCTTTTCTCCTTTTTCTTCTTATTTTTCTTTCCCCTCTTTTTTTACATTCCTTTTCCATTCTCTATTTTCCTCTTTTTGCTTCTTTATTTTCCTTTAGTTTCATATTCTCTTCTTTATTTAATTTCTTTTCCATTCTCTCTTCCATTTTTCTTGCTTCCTTTCCTTTCCTTTCCTCTCCTCTTTCCTTCTCTTCTACTTTTCTATATTCCATTTTCCTCTTGATTCTTTCCTCTCCCTATTTCTTCCATTCTCCTCCTTTCCTCCTTTCCTCTCCTTCTTGCGTTTTTCTTTCCATTCCTCTCCTTCTTTTTCTTTGCTGGTAATTCATTGGTTTTCTATTTACTATTTTCCTCTTTTTTTGCATTTTTTTTCACTTTCTTTCCTCTCTGCTTCATCTTGTTATTCATCGATTTTCTATTCAATATTCTCCCCTTGCTTCTTTTCCCATTTTTACTCCTTCTTTTCCATTCCCTTATTCTCTAACCTCCATATTTTATTTCCTTCCCTTTCTCTTCGATCTCCCTCATTTCCTCTTTCGCCATCAATCTTCCTCTCATTTTCCCTTCCTTTCTCTCCTCTCTCTAATTTCCTTGGCTATGCTTTTTAACTATTCTCCTTTTCTCTCCCTCTCTCTTCTTCTTTCTCTTTTCCTCTCTTATCATACTTAATTGTTTCTCCTCTGATAGCATTCCCCTTTTCAAATATCTTTTTTTCATTTCTTTCCTTTCTCTCTTCCTTTTCTTACCTCCTCTTCTTTTTGATTCTCTTTTGTTTCTCCCTTTCATTCCTTCTTTATCCTATTCTTATCTTTTTCTCCCTCCTCTACTCTTCTTCTTTTCCTTGCTTCTTTGTTGTTTTCCTCTCCTCTCCCTTTCTTTAGCTTATCCCCCTTTACCTCTGTTCCTCTCTTCTCCTAATGGTCGTTCCTCTGATGGCAATTCTCTTTTCAAATTTTCTCTTTTATTCATCTGCTTTTTTCCTTTCTCTCTTCCGCGTGTGTTCTCTTCCGCCTTTCCCTAATAAAAAAAAGAATAATTGAAGCCATTTTTTTTGTTTCGCTTGTAATGGCAACAATGTTTTAACTTCAACTGCGAATTTCTGTTTTCCTTTTTTTTTTTGTTTACTTTCGAGTTCCATTTTTCTTCCGCTTCAGTTATTTTTCGCATTGTTTTTTTTTTCTGTGCGTTTGTTTTCGTTTGCAATGTTTGTGTTTTCATGGGAAGAATTTATTTTCGTCTGAATGATTAGGCGTTTGCGTGCAGTGTGTGTGTGTGTGTGTGTGTGTGTGTGTGACGATATTTTGTTTCGGCTGTAAGGAAAAGAGTAAAATGATCCGCTGTTTTTTTTACATTCAACAGACAGATTAATATGAATAAATGAAGATAAAAAAAGAGGTAGATATTAATAGATGAGCAAATTATCAGAAAAAAATCAAATAAAGAACAAATATATGAATTAATAAATGCGATTAGAAATTCTCAAAAGGAAATCGATGAAAAAAATAACTCACAAATAAATTAAATAAAATCTGAAGATGACACAATTAGCGAAGTGTACCTTTTAAATGCTACTAAACACACACACACACACACACACACACACCGCCAAAAAAAAACGTTCTCTCCCTCCCACACACATAACACCTCCAAAAACGTACCCCTCTCCCCCTACACAAACATTCCATGGAGTGAATATCAACCCTCAAAAGCACACACAAACACCTTCTGCTGCTCCTTCCCCAGCCACTCCTCCTTTCCTATGCTGGACACGGCTTGCTGGTCCCCTTCACGCCACCCACACGCCGTTCTCTCCTCATCATCGCTCGTTCCTTCTACTTCCTTCCCCCCCATCACCAGACGCAGAACAGAGCCATTTCCCTCGCTGCTATTATCCTCTTATTGTTATTCTCATGCTGGCTGCGCTTCTGCTGCTCTTCTGAACGTGATAACTGCATGGGTCCGATACTCCTATGATTACCCTGCACAAGGCTTTCTAATCTTCTCCAGCTCGATTCTGTACTGTCCCACTTTCTAATGCAAGAGTTAATGGGCGTCTCCATTCTTTCATCTATATCTATTCTCTTCGCGTGTGTGTGTGTGTGTGTGTGTGTGTGTGTGTGTGTGTGTGTGTGTGTGTGTGTGTGTGTGTGTGTGTGTGTGTGTGTGTGTGTGTGTGTGTCTGTGTGTCCTCAAGGCAAGGATGATACATGGTTTTCTCAATACAAGCGAAGGAGGAGGAGGAAGAGGCGGAGGAAGATGCGGAGGAGAATGACGAGGAGGAAATGGAGGAAGAAGAGGAGGAGGAGGAGGAGGAGGAGGAGGAAGAAAGGAAGCACGAGATTGAGGAGAAACTGGTTCAGGAGGAGAATGAATAATAATAATAATAATAATAATAATAATAATAATAATAATAATAATAATAATAATAATATTTAGAAGAAGGAAAAAAGAAGAAAAAAGGACAGGGGGGGAAAATAGGAAGGAATTGAGTTTAGAAGGAAAAATAATGGAATATGGAGGAGAAATATTAGGAAAAAGAAGACGCAGAGGAGGAGGAGGAGGAGGAGGAGGAGGAAGAGGACGATAAAGAGGAGGAGGAGGCAGATCAAAAGGAAATGGAGGAGATGAAAGAAAAGGCGAAAGAGGAATCAGTGTAGGAATAGAAGGAAAAGGAGGAGGAAGAAGAGGAGGAGGAGAAAAAGGAGGCGGAAAAAGAAGAGGAGGAGGAGCAATTGGAGGAGGAGAAAAAAAAGGACAAGTAGTAGAAGGAAGAGAAAGGAAACAAAAGTAGTAGTAGTAGTAGTAGTAGTAGTAGTAGTAGTAGTAGTAGTAGTAGTAGCAGTAGTAGTAGTAGTAGTAGTAGTAGGAGGAGGAGGAGGAAGCTTGCCGGATATGAAGGAGGCAGGCGGAGGAGGACGAAGAGGAGGAGGAGGAGGAGGAGGAGGAGAGGAGGAAGACCCAGTTTGCATGGGCGTTCAGAGGCTGAGGCAGTGGCGGTCCCAAGGGCAAGGCGCTGAGCCAAGGCCAGGAGGAGGAGGAGGAGGAGGAGGAGGAGGAGGAGGAGGAAGAGGAAGAGAAGGAAAAGAGGTGTAGAGAAAAGGAATAAAAATAGAGGAAAGAGTAACGAGGAAGAGGGGAGGAGAGAAGGAGGAAGAGGATGAACGAGGAAATGGGAGGAGGAGGAGGAGGAGGAAGGTGGGGAGGAAGAGAAGCAAAAGAGGTGTAGGAAGGATCAGGATAAGGTAAAAAAAAATGAGAAATGGAATAGGAATACAGGAAAGAGTAACGAGAAGGAGGAGGGGAAGACAGAGGAGGAGGAAGAGGATGAAAAAGAAAACAGAAGAAGAAGAGAACAAAGAGGACGAAGATAAGGGGACAGAGGAAAGAGGAGGAGAGTGAAAATGAAATAAAAAAACACAAAAAAGCAGAAAAAGAAGGAAGATGAAGAGGACGAAAGATTTAAAGGAAAGAGAACAGAGATAGAAATAGACTGAAGGAAAGGGATAGAGAGGAAAGAAGAGGAGAGAGAGAAAATATTAAAAAAAAACACGAGAAAACAAGAGGAAAAAGAAGAAGGAAGAGGAAGAAGACGAGAAACAGGAAACAAAACATAAATACAAAAGAAAATCAACTGAAGAAAAGGAAGAGAGAAAGGAAACAAGAGAAGAAAGAAAAAGAAGAGAAACAACAACAGAAAAGAAGAGAAAGAGGAACAGAACGAAAAAGAAAAAGAAAAGAAAAGAGAGAAAGAGACAGAGAAAGAGATCGAGGAGGGTCAGAGAATTGAGGACATATGGAGATGACTAAGAGAGGAGGAGGGGGAAGAGGAGAGAGAGGAGGGGAGACTAAAAGGGAGGGAGAGGGAGTAGAGTGGAGTGAAATGGGAGTGCTTGATGCGATGGGGAGATGGGAGAGGAGATAGGAGATGGCAGAGGAACAGAGAGGAGAGAGCAATGGAAGTAGAGAGAGGGGGAGGGAAAGGAGAGGGAAAGAGAGAGAGGGGAGAGGATGAAAGCGAAGAGGGAGATGGAGAAACTGAAGAGAAAGGAGGAAGAAAGAGGGAAAGATGAAAACGGAGATAGAGATGAAGAAACGCAGGAGAGAGAAGCAAGAGGAGGAAGAGAGAAAAAAGGAGGTAAAAGAAGAGAGAGAAAGAGAGGGAAGGATAAAAGCGAAGAGGGAGATGAAGAAGCTGAAGAGAAGGGAAGAAAAGGAGGGAGAGAAAGAGGGAACGATGAAAACGGAGAGAGAAATGAAGAAACGAAAGAGAGAGAGAGAGAGAGAGAGAGAGAGAGAGAGAGAGAGAGAGAGAGAGAGAGAGAGAGAGAGAGAGAGAGAGAGAGAGAGAAGAGTAAACCAAAAAGAAAAGAAAGAAGGGAAGGAGAAAGATTAAATTACAGGACGCGAAGATGAGAAATGAAAGAAGAAAATAAAAGACTAAAAGAAAATAAAAGAAAATAAGAAAAGTGAAAAGTAACTACACGCAAAAGAAAAGAAAGAAAAGAACAACATAAATGAAGGGAAGGGAAGGAGGATGATGATAAATTAAGTGATGGGAGAGAGGAAAAAGGAAATAAATAAAAGTTGAGGAATGAATGAGGGAAGGAAGGAGAAAGGAAGAAAAGAAGGAAGATATAAAGGAAGAAAGGGCGGAAGAAAAAAAGAAAGAAAGAAAGGAAGGAAGGAAGGAAGAAAGAAAGAAAGAAAGGAAGGAAGGAGTGAAAAATAGAAGTCAGAAAGAAAGAAAGGGATAAAGAAAGGAAAGAACGAACGAAGGAAAGAACGAAAAATGAGAAATGAAGGAGACGTGATGAAAGAGAAGAGCAAGAAAAAAAAAATCATAACACGACAGAAAAGAACACAATTGGAAGAGGAAGAACAGAAAGACGAAGGGACAGAAAAGGAAGAAAGGAAGAAGAAAATGCGGAAAGGTTTAAAAAAATGAGATTGGAGTGAGTGTAGGGAGCGCTAAAAGAAGAGGAGAGAGAGAGAGAGAGAGAGAGAGAGAGAGAGAGAGAGAGAGAGAGAGAGAGAGAGAGAGAGAGAGAGAGAGAGAGAGAGAGAGAGGAGGAGAGAGAGGAGGAGGAGGAGGAGGAGGAGGAGGAGGAGGAAGATAGTTGGAGGTTAGGAGGAGGAAGAGAAGTAGGAGGAGAACGAGAAAAGGGAGGTAGTAGTAGTAGTAGTAGTAGTAGTAGTAGTAGTAGTAGTAGAAGGAGGAAGAAGAGAAGAGGAAAAGAGGGAGATGGAAGAAGAAACAGGAGGAGGAGAAGAGGAAACAGGAGGAGGAGGAGGAGGAAGAGGGGGAAAGAGGTAGGTGAATGAAAGGAAGAGGAGGAGGAAGAGTAACTGGATAGCAGGAGGAGGAGGAGGCAGAGGAAGAGGAGGACAAGAAGGAAGAGGATAAAGGGGAGGAAGAAGAAAATGAGGAAATGGGAGGAGAAGGAAGAGGAGGAGGAGGACAAGGAGGACGAAAAGGAGGCGGAGTGGAAATAGCAATAGGAAGAGGAGGAGGAGGGGGAGGAGGAGGAGAAGGAAGAGGAAAAATACCAGGACGAAAAGGAGGAGGAGGAGGAGGAGGAGGAGGAGGAAGAAGAAGAAGAAGAAAAAGAAGACGAAGAAGAAGAAGAGGAGGAGGAAGAAGAGGAGGAGGAGGAGGAGGAGCTAGGAGGATGTTAGGGTAAAAGCAGAAGGACAAACCACCCAGAATTCTTTCCTCCTGGTCGGCGCGGCGAGGCGGAGGGAGGGAGAGAGCGAAGAAGGAAGGGAAAGGAAGGGGTAGGAAGGGAGGGAAGGGAGGGACCGTGTTACACCCTCAAGAGGCGAGCCGCGTTCCTTCCGCCTGGCTAAGTAGTGTCTTGCAAGAAGGCCCCGACGCGGAGGAATTCCCAAGGCTCTTTTTCAACATTTACGTGGAAGATTTGAAGTAGTTTCGTATATACATGTTCATGAGGTTTTCCGGTGTGTTTGGGACATTTTTCATTATTATTTGACTGCCATTTAAATTTTTATAAGCAGATAATTGCAACTTTTTCTAATACATTTAAAAATATAAGTCTGCAAGAGGCTGGTTGGTTTATACAAGGCAGCTCCTGTGAACCTAACATAACATAACTATCCAGGAATTTATGTAACCAATTCTTTAATGTGTCTATCGTATTGGCACTTATACATAACTGCCAAGGTTGTTTCACTCATCCGCCACTTAATATACTAACTTATATAAATCATTGAAGACTGTATTTCCTCAGCCTTCGAAGATTTATGCGCCATTTTCAGCAACAACAAAATTCTTCGATAAATCAACGTAAATCTTGCAAAATTAACGTAAGATCGCCATGCGTCATCTATGAAATATTGGTCAAGGAATAAAGAAAAAAAATATGAAGATTGAGTGCGTACGAAACAAGAAAAAAGGAAAAGTTTATAGTTCATGATACTCTCTCTCTCTCTCTCTCTCTCTCTCTCTCTCTCTCTCTCTCTCTCTCTTCTCTTGCTCCGTTTCTTTCTCCTTTCTTCCTTCCTTTCTTCATTTACTTCCTTCGTTCCTTCTCGCTCTCCTCCCCCTCTTCCTTCTTCTTTCATAGTCTCCTTCCTTTCTTTATTTATTTTCTTCCTTTTTTTTTCCTTTCCGATCTCCTCAACCCCTTTTTTTTCTACTTTACTTTTCTCCTTCCTTTGTTTCTTCCCTCTCTCCTCCCTTACTCCTACATCCATCCCTTCCCTTATTCTCTCCCTCACTGTCATCTATCTCGTTCTCTCCTTCTATATTCCTTCTTTTCTTCATTCCTTTCCTTTATTCCTATTTTCAGTCTTTTCCCTCTTTCCCTTCCCTCCGTTGCTGACTCCTTGCTTCCTTCCTTCCCTCCTTCCTTCTGTTCCTTCCTTCCTTCCTTCCTACGCCTCCTCCTCTCCCTTTTCTTCCTCCCCTCGTGTTATTTTCCTATTTTTTGCCTCTCCCCTTGTCCTGTCATGTCCTGTTCTATTTAAAGCCTTATATTCTCTCTCTCTCTCTCTCTCTCTCTCTCTCTCTCTCTCTCATACTTCATACACATAATTCACATATTTCTTCATTTTTCAATTTATTTACTCAGAAAGAGAAAAAAAAATGAAGGAAGAGCGAGCGAGCGAGAGAGAGAGAGAGAGAGAGAGAGAGAGAGAGAGAGAGAGAGAGAGAGAGAGAGAGAGAGACTCTCTCTCTCTCTCTAACCCTTTTAACCATTTTCTCCACTTAATTACAACCACAACCAACAAAGAGAAAAAGCAGTAACGTGGAAATATTATGACCACTTCAGAAAATAATTAAAAAGATAATTTATGTTTTTGTTGTCACTGTCGACCCGGAAGTACTGAGTAATGAAGGTAGAGAAAAAATAATGGCGCTATAAATTTATGAAAAAAGAATGAGTTGAAAAAGAAAGCTAACAAAAAACGAAGAAAACAACAACAAAAAAGTGGAAATGGTTTGCCGTAGAAAAATTTAAATAGAAAATGAATGAAAAAAATATTAAAGCAAATAAATGTATAAAAAATACCTAAAAACAAAACGAAAAAAAAAGAAAGAGGAAAAAAGATCACATGAAGTCGGAATGGTTGCTTAGCAGAGGAAAAAAAAGTGAAATAGAGAAAAACAGAAAAAAAAAGAAACAAAATAATAAAAAAATGGAACAAAGAATAAATAAAAAAATAGCAAATGCGCGAAAAATGTGAAAATAAAAGAAAAAGCAAAAATATACCAAAACAACGAGGAAGGAAACAAAAAAAGTTAACTACAAGGAAAACGAGAAAAAAAGACTAAAAATTATGAAGAAACAAAGAAAGGAAGATACAGGGAGGGAGGGAGAGGGAGGGAGAGAAAGTGAGAGAGCTAAAAAAAGAAGAAAAAAAAAAGAGAGAGGGATGGTCTTTGCGTGATGAAGTGCTTGCAAAATGTATACGTTTAAATTTTGCCTTCTCTCCATTTTTTTCTTAATATTTTTTTTCTTCAGCCGCGAGTATGTGGCGTGAACCTCGAAAAAAAGGAAGGAAAATGTGAGTCGTGAACGAAGAAGGGAGGGGGAGAGGGAGGGGGAGAAAGGGAGTTGGTGGGGAGTGTAAGAGAGAAGGTAGAGGGAATAGGTGATGGGGAGAGAAGAGTAGAGACAAGATGATGGGAGGGGAGGACAACGGAAGGAGAGAAGGGGAGAAAGGGGGGAATAGGGGAGGAGAGTAGAAGGATGGGAGGAATGACAGTGGGGGAGAGAGAAGGGTGAAGGGAAGAGAAGGAGAGTAGGGGAGAGGAAAGATAGGAGAGAAAGGGTGCGGGGTGAAGCGAAGTATGAGAGAAGGGGCGGGGAGGGAAGGGGAGAGGAAGAAGGGGAAGGAGAAGCGAGTAGAGAGGGGTGGGAGGGGAGAAGAGGGAGGAGAAGAAAGGGAAGCGAAAAGGGGGAGGGGAGGGAAGGGGAGGGGAGGCGATATGAAGGGAGAGGAAGGAGGGAGGGAGAAAGGAGGGGAAGGAAGGGAGGGGAGAAGGAGAGATGAGACGAAGGAAGAGAGGGAGGGGAAGGGATAGAGGGAGATGATGGGAGGGGAGTGTAGGTATAGGGGAGAGAAGGAGGGGTGAGGGAGGGATCTGGTGAAGGAGGGGGAGGAAGAGGTGAGGAAGAGGAGAGAAGGAAGGGGTCGAGAGAGGAGAGAGGAAGAGGAGGAGGAGAGGGAGAGAGTTAAGACAGAATAGAGGAAGAGGGGAGAGAGGGAGGAGGGAGGGGAGAGCAGGTGGGTAGAAGAAGAGGAAGGAAAAATAAAAAGGAAAAAATAAAATGAAAGAGAGAAAGAAGGAAGAATATAACAATCCCGCGATATAGAAGAAAATGAAAGCAAGCAACAAAGAAAAGCAAAATTAAAGAAAAATAAAAGTTGAAGCTGAAAGTAAGATAAAGAAAGATAACTTTAATTGAAAGGAACGAAAAAAAAGAGAAAATAAAGAGAGAGAGAGAGAGAGAGAGAGAGAGAGAGAGAGAGAGAGAGAGAGAGAGAGAGAGAGAGAGAGAGAGAGAGAGAGAGAGAAATATCACCCCCCCCCCCAAAAAAAAAGAAACAAAACAAAAGCCAGATGACGAAGTGGCCGTAAAGAAAAAGAAAAAGAAAAAGAAAAAAATAATGAAAAGAAAACATAGATGAGAAACGATCCTCTGTGTGTGTGTGTGTGTGTGTGTGTGTGTGTGTGTGTGTGTTAGTGCGTGCGTGCGTGCGTAGGTGAAATGAATATCCAAGCTGACTTACGCATCACTAATAATTATCTTCCTCTTCCTCCTCCTCCTCCTCTTCCTCTTCCTCTTCCATATTCTTATTCCTCCTTCTCCTAATCCTCCTTCCCATTCCTCTTTTTCTTCCTTTTCCTCTTTCTCTTCCTCTTCGCCTCATTTTCCTCCTACTCCTCCTCCTCCTCTTCCTTCTTCTCCTCCTCCTCCTCCTCCTTCTTCCTCTTCCTACTTCCCTTCCTTTTCTTCCTTTCCTCCTCCTTCCCATCCCTCCTGCTCCTCATTTTTCTCTTCTTTCTCCTCCTTCTCATTTTCATCTCCTCCCCCATCCCCCCTTACCCCACACTCCTCCTCCTCCTCCTCATTTTCATCTCCTCCTCCTCCTCCCCCATCCCCCCTTACTCCACACTCCTCCCCCTCCTCCTCCTCATTTTCATCTCCTCCTCTTCCTCCTCCCCCATCACCCCTTACCCCCTACTCCTCCTTCTCCCCCCCACGCCTACGTAATTCTTCCCGACAAATCCCTGCCCAGGATATATTAATGATAATGTTTGTGCTAAATCGCCTTTTACAGTGGCTGTGAGCGGATGTCTAAACAAAATAATCCCTGCG
Source organism: Eriocheir sinensis (assembly GCF_024679095.1). NCBI lineage: Eukaryota > Metazoa > Arthropoda > Malacostraca > Decapoda > Varunidae > Eriocheir > Eriocheir sinensis. The sequence continues at coordinate 832,577 of NC_066553.1, forward strand.
TGTGTTATCCGTCATCATCAAGCGTCCATTACAGGGGAGATGGACGAGGAGGAGGAGGGGGAGGAGGAGGAGGAGTATGAAGAGGAGGAGCAGGAGGAGAAGGAGGAGGAGTATGAAGAGGAGGAGGAGGAGGAGGAGGTGGAAAGAGTACGAGGCGGGTGGTGGAAGTCAGAGGAGGGGTGGGTGGACGAGGAGGAAGAGAAAGAAGGGGGTGGAGGATGTGGAGCAGGAGGAAGAGGAAGAGGAGGAGGAGGAGGAGGAGGAGGAGGAGGAGGAGGTTAAAACATGGTATCGTGAAAGACCAAGGAAAAAGTAGGCCTATCTTATTACGAGGTCGCCTACTTTGGTAATTTAGTCGCCAAGAGTGTCACTAATCTGCAGTATGCCAATGAAACAATTTTGTTCATTCATGTCGCAACGAAATGGCGGTAAATGCGATTCATAAAACAGCTGATCGTTTTTACACTTCCTCTATATGAAGTTGTTGTTTTTTCAGGGGTTGATCACTTATTTGAAGAACGAAAATCTCTTATCAAAATCTCTCTTGCTTCACCACGGCAAGAGTTAGACTGACATATGCGTACAGTTCTTGGAGCAGTTTGGATAATTGAGTTTCTTGAGGTACATGGCGGCCCTTATCAAATACTTCCCTCGCTCTCGTCTCTTTTTCAGCGTAGACAGACTGAGTCGCTTAAATTATGCGTCCACCGTCTGCGGTCTCAGCTTGATTGATTATTTCCGAACGTTTTCGCGGCGCGCCATTGTGCTCTCTCTGGTAATGTCAATGTCACCGCAGTTTTAAAACTATAAAAGAATTGCGTATTCCAGGTAAGAAGACATTATCAAGGATTTATGCAAGGATGACGTGACTCCAAGGGTTTTACATTCAAAGTTCATCGCGGTGAACGCAAGCACAGAGTTAGCTTGTTTTCAGGTGTACAGTGAGGAGGAGGAGGAGGAGGAGGAGGAGGAGGAGAAGGTGGAGGAGGAGGAGGAGGTAGAGGAGGAGTTGGAGGGTAAGGAGGAGGAGGAAAATGACGAATCATAATTTTAATAATATTTAAAACAATACAATTAAGTTAATCGCAAGGTAGGCAGTAAAAAAATAAAAAACGAAAAGAAAACAATTGCAAGAAAACAAGCAGAAACCTTAGGAAAAACAATAATGATAACAGGAATTAAAGTTCTCGTGTGAAAGACCGTCCCTGGGCTCCTAGTAATAGACGTAAAATATAACACATGCAACTTTAACGAAGACACGGGCAGGAGCTGGGTTATCGATGAGGGTCTGGACGCGTGGATTGGTTTGCCTGTGAGTTAGTGAGGCGGCAAAGTGAGGTAGCGATAACCAATTCATGAGGAGGTTAAGTTAATGGATGAAAAAGAAAGCTGATCGAAATAACCTAAATATATAGTAACCCGTTAAGCTTTAGAAGGAAAAAGATTTGCCTGGTTTGTAGTACGGTACCTCGCTTAGTGTTAATACAGAGAAGGTTTGCCGGATTTTTTTTATTTACAGCAAAGGAAGCAGTTAAAGGGCCGGAAATAAAATGAGAGAAAAAAAGCCCGCTGATCACTTCTCCTATATGTGAAAGATAAAGCGAAGAGCAATTAGATGAATATACGAAAGACAACAGGAAAGAAATGATAATGAAAAAACACTAAACAAAAACATGGATGAAAATAGACGAATGGAAAGTAATATAAATACGACCAGATAATGAAGCAAAAAGATTAACACAGGAAGGAGAAAAGGAAAATTGATAACGAAAAACAAAACAAAAACACAGATAAATGAAAATAGACGAATGGAAATTAATATAAATACGACCAGAGGAAAGGAAACGGATAATGAAGGAAAAAGATTAACACAGGAAGGAGAAAAGGAAAATTGATAATGAAAAACACAACAAAAACAAAGATAGATGATAATAAAGATTGACACAGGAAGGAGAAAAGGAAAATTTATAACGAAAAACAAAACAAAAACATGGATGAAAATAGACGAATGGAAATTAATATAAATACGACCAGAGGAAAGGAAACGGATGATGAAGGAAAAAAGATTAACACAGGAGGGAGAAAAAGAAAATTGATAATGAAAAACACAACAAAAACAAAGATAGATGATAATAGACGAATGGAAAGTAATATAAATACGACCAGATAATGAAGCAAAAAAAAATAGCACAGGAAGGAGAAAAAGGGAAAAGATAATAATGAAAGAAAAAAAGAAAAATACACGTAGATGAAAATGGATGAATGGAGAGTAAAATTAATCCGACCAGAGGAAAGGAAACAGAAAACGAAGAAAAAAGATGAACATGCGAAAGTGAAAAGAAAATAAACAGTTATGAAAAAATTGAAAAATACAGATAAATGAAAAAAAGACGAGCAAAAGGAAATGAATTCGTCTAGAGCAAAGGAAAAGGAAAACAAAACTGGCAGAAAGTTAAATGAAAATACAAACACCAGACAGATTAAAATGGAATAAAAGAAAGGAGATGAAAGAGCGTTTGGCATAGCAGAAAAGGATACAAAAATATAAACCCGAACCAGAAGAAGAAATAATATTAATAGAAAGAGAATGAAAAAAAAGAGAAAACAATTGAAAAAAGAAACGAAAAAAAAAACATATATATCAAAGAGAGAAAACAAACAAACAAACAAATAAATGAAAACAGAGAGAAAGAGAGAATCAGAAGCCATTAAAACAAGCGAAGATAAAAGAGAAAGAATGATAAAAAAGAAAAAAGAAAAAAAGATTGCAACAGTGAACAAGTTTTGCAAAAGGTTAGTAAGTCAAGCTGATAAACTTTCCCTCTCTCTCTCTCTCTCTCTCTCTCTCTCTCTCTCTCTCCAAATTACCTGTCGTGGTCATGCCTCACCTGGGCTATCTAGCTATTATCTTGTGTGTGTGTGTGTGTGTGTGTGTGTGTGAGAGAGAGAGAGAGAGAGAGAGAGAGAGAGAGAGATAGCGTGCCTCAAGCATTGGGGAGAGCTGACATTTATTTGATAAAACTACTTAGTGTTAAACATACGACCTCTTCCTTCCCTCCCTCCTTCCTTTCCTCACTCCCTTCCTTCCTCCTGGTTCGCCTGTCTCTCCTCCCTTCTTCCTCCCTTCCTTCCGTTTCCACTTTTATTCCCCTCCTCGCCTTGTCTTCTCTGTTCTATATATGTTCTTTTCTTCCCCCACTTCCTTCTTTCTTTCTTCTTTCCTTCCTTCTGTTTTCCCCTTCTCCCTTCTTCGTACCTTCCTTCCGTTTTCTCTTTTATCCCCCTCCTCTTCTTCTCTTCAGCTGATCTCTTTTCCCTTCCCTCCTTCCTTCCTTTACTTTTTCATTCCCTCTTTCCTTCGTTATTTCTTTCCTCCTTCCGTTTACTCTTTTATTCCTCTCCTCTCCTTCTCTTCAGCTGTTCTCTTCTACTCTCTTTACATGTTCTTTCTTCCTTCGTATCTCTCTTCCTTAGTCTCGTTTTACCTCCCTCATAACTTATTCATTCCTCTCCTATCATCTTTTATCTCCCTATTCCACTCTTCTCCAGGTGATCTTTACTCCCTTTTCTTTATTTCTCTTTCTATTATATGTTATTCTTTTCTTCCTTTCATCTCCTCTAGACCCTCATTTGCCTCTCTCTTTTCCTCCTTCCTTCCTTCCTTCCTTCTACCCTATTCTTCTTCAACTAATCTTCTCAACTACGCAATCCGTCATTTTTTATTTATTTCTTCCGTCTCTCCATTCTCATTTTCCTTCTTTCCTTCGTTTTCTATTCTCTTTCGTTCTTTAATTTCTCTCTTTCCTTCTTCACTCCCCTTCCTCCAATCTTCTTCAGCTTACTCTTCTTCAGCTTCTTTTGTTTCTCCTGATTTATCACTGTTCCTTACTTCTTTTCCTTCTCCTCTCCTCTCTCTCTCTCTCTCTCTCTCTCTCTCTCTCCCCTTCTCAGCTCCTCTTTTCAGCTAATTTCTTCCCTTGTCACTCGCTTCTCTCCTTTACTCTCCTTCTCTTCTGCATTTTCTATTCATTTTTTTTCTTTCATTTCACATCATTATTGTTTTTCTCTGTTCCCTCTCTTCCATTCTTTCTTCTTTACTGATTCTTTCCATTTCCTCATTTTGCTCTCTCTCTCTCTCTCTCTCTCTCTCTCTCTCTCTCTCTCTCTCTCTCTCTCTCTCTCTCTCTCTCTCTCTCTCTCTCTCTCTCTCTCAAAGCTCTTACATAATAGTGAAACGAAACAACAATAACATTAAAACAAGCAGATTAAAAACACATTCAGAGTAAAACACGAAAAAGAATAAACCAACACAACAGAAGTGAAAAGTGAAGGGGATCTCTCTCTCTCTCTCTCTCTCTCTCTCTCTCTCTCTCTCTCTCTCTCTCTCAAGTGCCACACCCTTCCCTTAACCCAAAAAAACAGTGAATAGGTCAATATATCTCCTCCTCCTCCTCCTCCTCCTCCTCCTCCTCCTCCTCCTCCTCCTCCTCCTTCTCCTCTTCCTCCTCCTCTTCATGCATCTTCTTCCTCTTCAGCCTGACTTCATCTCTTACCTAGTCCTTATATTCTTTTTCTCATTTTTATCTTCTCTCTCTCTCTCTCTCTCTCTCTCTCTCTCTCTCTCTCTCTCTCTCTTTAAACACATTTTTTTCCGGTCTTCTCTTATTCATCAAGACCTTCCAGCGTTCATTTCTCGCTGCTCTCTTTTCTCCTCCTCCTCCTCCTCCTCCTCCTCTTACTGTTATTATACGTATTACTAGTACTCCCTTTTCTTCCCCTCCTTTTCACTCCTCCTCCTCTTCTTCCTCCTCCTCTTAGCAAACAGGAGGGAGGGAGGACGTCAAATTATGAGAGAGAGAGAGAGAGAGAGAGAGAGAGAGAGAGAGAACCACAAACCAGGGCTAGTGAAAAATGGCTAGTATTTTCCGTAGAGTTTAGCGCTGTCCCTTACGAACTCATTGTGATAGTACGATTGTAATGATAAGTCTATAAGCTAAATTAGTCAATATATGAGAGACAGATAGATAAGAAGGTAGATAGATAGATAGATAGAGAAAGAGATAGACAGACAGACAGACAGGCAGACACGATCGTTGTTTACAACCCCGAGAGAAGTGAAGTTTTTATGAGGTTCAAAATCTTGTTACTTCGTCGCCTTTTTTGGTTCGCGACAAACTCAGCGAGTGAGGAAGAAAAAGGAGAACAGAGGAGGAAGAGGAGGAGGAGGAGGAGGAGGAGGAGGAGGAGGAGGAGGAGTAAGAAGAAAATATGTAGCACGTGACAAGGACGAAGGGAGGGAGGGAGGAAAATTTATTGAAGGAAGAAGAGGAGGAGGAGGATTAGGAGGAGAAGGAGGAAGAGGAGGAGGAGGAGGAGGAGGTGAGGGCTGAGTAGAGGAGGAGGATTGCAAATAGTGGTGGTAGTAGTAGTAGTAGTAGTAGTAGTAGTAGTAGTAGTAGTAGTAGTAGTAGTAGGAGAAGGATGATTTACTTTCAATCACCTATTTCTTATATATTTTCAGCCTATATTGAAAAATACATAAGAAAAACCGTAATGTTTTCTCACACAATATGACTAAATTCTCTCTCTCTCTCTCTCTCTCTCTCTCTCTCTCTCTCTCTCTCTCTCTCTCTCTCTCTCTCTCTCTCTCTCTTTAGTAATCCTCTTAATTTTTAACACCCAGTAAAGTATTCATAAACACATTAAGAGGCCGCCCCGAGCACAAACTTTGTCGCGTCTTCCCCCCACGGAAAACTTGACCTGCGCGAAACTCCCAAACATTTCGACGCCCAGGTGCACACATTTGACAAGGCTTTCTTAGGAGTTTCGGGCATTTCCAGGGGTAGTTTCATGACCCTTCTGGTAGTCTGATCCTTCCTCTGTACCGTGAATCTAGACAAACACTCATTAGAAGCCGATTCGTCTCCTTTTTGGCCTTTGGAAAGAGTTGACGTGAGGTGTGGAGTGTCTGAGAGTACCAACCGTAGGCTCTCAGCGGTTCGGGTCTTAGGTAGGGCGTGGCTGCTTTGTGGGTCTGGTTGGAAGGACGTTGCTGTTGTTATAATTAATGGGTTGCTGCTTCGTGGTGGAGTGTTTTGTAGATGGTTGGTTGTATGTTATGTGGTAGTGGTCTTCGTGTCATTGGTTTTCTTCCTCCTCTTCTTCGTCTTCCTCCTCCTCGTTTTCCATTTTCTCTTTCTCCTCTTCCTCGCTCTCTTTCCTCCTCCTCCTCCTCTCATTTCTCCTTGTCTTTCTATTTCTCTCCGTTCCCTTCCTCATTCTTGCCTTCGACCTCTCTTGCTCTTCCTCCTCCTCCTCGTCTTGTTTCTTTTCCTTTTCCTCCTCCTCGTTCTTGTCCCTCTTCTTCTCTTCCCCTTCCTCTTCCTTTTCCTCTTGCTCCTTATCCTTCTTTTCATCTGCTTCTTCTTCGTCCTTCTCCTCCTCTTCGGTCTATATATTTTCTTCCCTCCGTTCGTCCCAGTCTGCTGTACATTTTTTTTTCTCTTCGATTTTAATTTATTTACGTGTTGCTTCGCGGGCTATTTACAGATGCTTTTATGTTCTTATGTATTATGCCATGAGGTTTTGTTTTAGTCATGATGTTAATGCTTACATGTATATATATTTTTTTAGTAATTCATTATCTGCACTATTCTTTTACATTTTGACTTTGCTTCAGTATTTCTCTTATTTTCTTTTACGTTCTTCATAGTTTTTTTGCTTTCAAGATTATGAATTGTCTAGTTTTCGAGGATTTTTATATATTTTTTTAACTAATGTCTGTAGTTTCTCTTTTGTTTTACAAGTTGCTATGTTTGTCTGTTTTCAGTATTATTCGTTATATATACTGTGAGGAATTTTTTTGAACTTACATCAGTCCCATTTTTCACATTAGTGTTTTCTGTTTTCATGAGTTATCCTCTTTCTGCATTTTTTTTATGAGTTTTTCTTCTTTCACGGATTTTCTCATTTTTCACACTCGCATTTTCAGCTTTCATAAGTTTACCTCCACTCTCCCTGTCAGCCTCCTTCCTTCCATTATGCTTCCAATACGTCACGCCTTGTATTTAGACCGAGTCAATATTTTCTCGATGCTTCCTTTCTCTCTATTTTTTTTCTTCACACACTTAATACTGCACGTCACTCGCTGTTTTCATTGTGCAGATTCGAAATGTTATCCAATGCTTTTCTTCCGTCGACTTGTCACAATAAAAACTCAATAATATTTCTCTCGCTAATCTTGTGTCTATATTCGGTTTAAATGCACGCTTTCATATATGCTGTTTCCTCAATGTTTTGTCTATTTTCCTATTTCCTTTTCTTTCCTTATCTCTCTATCAATCGCAAAATTTCAAACGTTAGAAACACTTGATCTTGTTTTTTATTTACTGTATTATATATTTTTTATCAAGTTGTGACTTTTATCATTGTATTTATTAAGGAATTGTTCATACTTACACATTTTACATTTTTTTTCTTTAAACGCAAATCAAATGAAATTCCGAGTTGCTTGTTTTTCTTCAATATTTACAATTCATATTTAAAAAGCTCCAGTATTTACGGTTCAATATTTACAAATCTACAATATTTACAGTTCAATATCTAGAACTATGATTTTCAGCCCAATATTTACGGTTCTTCAATATTTCCAATAGCTTCTTTTTCTTCAATATTTTGTGAGTTGTCTCCTCCCTTCCTTCCCTCGTTCAGTGTTTTCCTTCAGGGCCGCGACGTGACCTGTCTCCGCGATCGGGCTGTCTTGTTGTCCTTGTTTGCGCCTTGGCCCTTCAGCAGCGTGTTAGTATTTTTCTGTGTCATTTATAGCTTTTTCTGCCTCGCTCCCTTTTATGGCCTTGCTAGAACGTGAGCTGCTATCCTTCTCTTCTCTATATATTTCCTTTTCATTTTCTGGTTCCAATAATTCTTTCTCTGTTACCTGTGTTATGTATTTTCCGTGTTAGGATTTTTCTGAGTCATTTATGGTTCTTTTCTGCCTCTCTCCCTTTTATGGCCTTGGTAGAACGTGAGCTGCTATCCTTCTCTTCTCTATATATTTCCTTTTCATTTCTGGTTCCAATGATTCTTTCTCTGTTACCTGTGTTATGTATTTTCCGTGTTAGCATTTTTCTGTGTCATTTATGGTTCTTTTCTGTCTCTCTCCCTTTTATGGCCTTGGTAGAACGTGAGCTGCTATCCTTCTCTTCTCTATATATTTCCTTTTCATTTCCTGGTTACAATGATTCTTTCTGTGTTACCTGTGTTAAGTATTTTCCGTGTTAGCATTTTTCTGTGTCATTTATGGCTCTTTTCTGCCTCTCTCCCTTTTGAGCTGGTAGCTTTTTCTTCTCTCTATATATCTTCTTTTATTTATCTGGTTACTATCGTTCTACTACTTTGTTTCGTGTTTTATATTTTCTGGCTTTGATTCAACCGAGGTTTTCACATTTACTATTGCAATTTTACTATATTCTTTATTTTACGATGTTCTGCATTTACCATTTACTCTATTCTTTCGTGGAAGCACACCAACAGCCTGGAATTTTGTGGTGGTGCAGTTTTAGTCAGTTTATCTTCTGTTATCGTTTTTATAGTTGTGCGTGCAGTATTAATCTTTACGTTTTCATTATCCTTGTTTTCTTTTCCTATTTTTTACAGTTTAAGAAATGCGCACACCAACACAGCTCATCAACACTCGATATATTGCTTCCGATCATATCTTGTGGCTTTTATTTTCAGCGTTCACCTCAATTATGTTAAGTAAGCAAGTTATTTTTTACAGTTTAAGAAATGTGCACACCAACACAGCTCACCAACACTCGATATATTGCTTCCGATCATATCTTGTGGCTTTTATTTTCAGCGTTCACCTCAATCATGTTCAGTTTGCTAGTTATTTTTATCATATCACATTCACCGCTGTTATTTTTTTCCATACACCAGCTCGTATTCAATTTGCTAGTTATTTTTTGTACATATTACATTTCCTGCTGTTATTTTTCTGTATATCAAATGAGTCAGGATCAATTTATTAAGTACGATTGTTCATATTATACATTCTGCATTGTTATTTTTCCATATTCTACTCTTATGTTCACCGTACAAAAATGGAAAGAGAAAGCAAGCAATGATATACAGAGAAATTAAAACAGGAGGAAAAAGAAACCAGAAATAGAAAACGAAACCACGAAATTAGACACGAGTAAAGAATGAATGAGGGAGAAGAAAAAAGGAATAAAGAAAAAAAAGGAAAAGAGTAAGCAAGCAGGAAGATATAAAAAAGAAACAGGAAAAAATGGAAGAAAAAGAAAAGATTAACAGGAAATTTGACACCAAGAAATATAATGTTGCTAGTTAAGTTTATATATATTTCATTCCACGGTGCCATTTTTAAATATATCAATTCATGTTCAATTTTTTCAAGTCAAGTTATTTCTTATTACATTCTCCGCTGTCTTCATGCTCAATTTTATAGTTATTTTTTTGTATTGCATTCTCTGATGGCGGACGCGCAACAAGATCTTCTAATGTTTTTTTTTTCAATATTACATTTTATGATGGCGAAGTACTACAATATTTGATAGTTCTTTTCTATATTACATTTTCTGATGATGGACGCTACAGTATTAGTTTTATTTCATATTATATTCTGTGATGGCGGACGCGCAACAAGATCTTCTAATGTTTTTTTTTTCAATATTACATTTTATGATGGCGAAGTACTACAATATTCAATAGTTCGTTTCTATATTACATTTTCTGACGACGGACACTACAATATTAGATTTCTTTTCTTCATATTATATTCTGTAATGGCGGACGCGCAACAAGATCTTCTAATGTTTTTTTTTTCTATTACATTTTATGATGGCGAAGTACTACAATATTCAATAGTTCGTTTCTATATTACATTTTCTGACGACGGACACTACAATATTAGATTTCTTTTCTTCATATTATATTTTGTAATGGCGGACGCGTTACAAGCTTTGCCGTACATCCCGCTACATTACTCACCAAGGCGCCTTTCCTTTTAGTAGATTGCGCACCGGTGTAATCCGTTACCGTCTCCGCCTAAGCGCTGGTTCATTTCGGAGCCTCACCCGTGGAGGGACAGTTAATCATCCTGCCTCGCCCGTGTGTGTGTGTGTGTGTGTTTCATTACTTTACCTATGGCAACGCTAATTAATTACCCACCTGTGTCCGTGTGTGCATTTCATTATCTTGGTTCCGTACTCTTCTTTCCGTCCTTTTAATGCTCTGCTCACTCATTCCTTAATAACAGAGGGATTTTTGCTTCCCACACGGTTATTTATGGAGCGTCTTTCTACTGCGATGACACACGGTTTTTGCTGCGATGACGTACGGTTCCCACGTCACCTAGCTTCACAAATACCACTAGCGTGTATTCCCAATCCTAACTACCAATGCATTTTCAAAGGGATCATCAATGCTTCACGGGTCTTGATTTCGTTTTCACAGGCAAATTCATTAAACTGATTTATTAAGCGTCTTTTAGCTGCGATGATAAAAAGGTTTCTACGTCATTCACCTTTACAAATACCACTAGCAGGTGTTCCCAGTCATAAATACCACGACATTTTCCAAGGGATCACCATTTCTTCACGCTGCTTTTAGTCATTTTTGCAGGCTATTTTGATGACAGGTAAAGTCAGTTTGTTTGCATTTTAAGAAAGAAATATAATGCTCGCAATCCTGTTTAAACCCTTTTCACTAATTTTGCCCAAACCTCAAAACAGTTCTTGTCTGGTTCTATGTTCCTTGCCTAATCTTTGTCTGTCTGTATCTGTATCTGTGTCTGTCTGTATGTATGTATGTTTTTGTCTCTCTCTCTCTCTCTCTCTCTCTCTCTCTCTCTCTCTCTCTCTCTCTCTCTCTCTCCCTCCGCTGATTCGCTTAGAGACTAAATACATTTGCGTCATCTAAGTCAAGTTCATTTTCCTGGTTGCCGCCAAATTGAATTAATATTACTGAAGAGCCCGCGGCGGCGACAACAACAAAGCCAGCTGGTTACAACACACAACGACAGCAACACAATAATAAATTAACGCAACACAAAGAACGAGGGAAGCAAGAGCACTGACTGATGGATTAGCTGCTTCTTCTTTAGCTTCGCTGCTGTTTCGATAAAGCGTGTTTTTTTTTACGGCTGCACCTGAACGCAATTAACCTTCCCGTCCTTCACCGAGGGGATCAATACAGTCCCGGGCGCTCTCACCTGCCGCTGCATTCCAGGTATTCCCTCCTATGACAACAAAGCACACACTCACACACTCTCTCTCTCTCACACACACACACACGCACACTCACAGACACACATACTCGCTCTCCTTCTCTTCTCTTCACCTTTATGGCATAACGTTCGCTTGCTGTTCAGACTCACTTCATGCCAGGCACTTCAATCCACTACAGGTTCACTTTCTCTTTCAACTCTTTTCTTATCAGGCGCCTCATTTCACTTCTTGACACCCAACTTTAATCCACTTCACTTTCTCTTCACCTTTATGCCATCTTCGTTCGCTTGCTGTTCAGACTCACTTCATGCCAGGCGCTTCAATCCACTTCATGTTTTCTCTCTTCACCGGCTTTCACTTCCTCACCTTCACTTTTGGCAGGCGCGCACTCCCTCCCTGACCTCTGCCTTTCCTTCCACGCCATCTGCTACAGTCTGACCAGTGCAAGATTATCCATTCGTACTCCGTTACAGTCTCCCTCCTCTTCAGACTCCTTAGATGTCATGTTTTCTTATTTTTTGTGTGTGGTTTATTACTTAATGTTACAGTGTGTGGTGGAATCTCTATAGTAAACCACAGACTGTAACTGACTTTGCTTTTATAGTTTCATTATTTTTGAGTCTGGTTTGTTTCGTTTTATTGCAGTTTCAATACTATTTTTTTTATATCGTTCCTAATTGTTCTGTGCTCGTATGTGGCTCAGGATATAATACTGCAGCTTGCATGGCTTTGTTTTTTATATATGTTCTTTATGTTTATTCCATGTTCCTGCAACTTGAATGACATTAATTATATCGCTCTATTTTTTTAATACTCAGCTTCATCTCCCTGCGTCAGTCAATCAATCAATCCATCAATTTATAATCAGTATACCTTCACGTTACACTCTGCATTATGCGAGAGAGTTCCCGGTATTCAAACCTAACATTCCTCACTCTTTTCAAACGATACATTGCCTATTCAAAAGTCCTATATCGATTCCCTTCCCTTTCACATACATTCCAGGGGGATTTTTGACATTTCCTATCTAAGCTCTCTCTCTCTCTCTCTCTCTCTCTCTCTCTCTCTCTCTCTCTCTCTCTCTCTCTCTCTCTCTCTCTCTCTCTCTCTCTCTCTCTCTCTCTCTCTCTCTCACCATCGCCTATTAACTATCTACTCACTCTCTACTATTATAAACTCTTTTACGTGTCTTATTTTCTGTCTACTCTCTTCTATTCCCTTTCTACTTTTATCAACTATCACAAGTGTCCCCCATTTCCTATTTTTCCTCCCCCATTTCCTTCCTTATTAAACTCGCACACGTGTCCCTTCCATTTCCTATTAAATCTTTTCTTACTCTCTACTTTGCTAAGCTCTTGGACGTGTCTCTCATTTCTTATCCACTCTCTCAATCTCTTCTTTGATTACAACTTGCGCGTGTCATTCTCATTTCTCATTAACTCCCTCGTACTCCTTTCTTTCATATACTCTCACATGTGTTTTTCATTCCCAGTCAACTCTACAACACACTCTACTTTTTTGAACTCTCGCACAAGTATCTCGCACTTCATATCAACTCACATAATGTACTTTTACTCTACTCTTTCTCTACTTTTATCGTCTCTCCTTTTTGTTGCCTCACACACCAATTCCTATCAACACACACTACTTTTATAAACTCGAACACGGGTCCTATTTTTCCTATCTTCTCTTCTTTATACTCTCCATTCATTAACTTACAAGTCCCTCTCACATATATCCTTTCCACTCTAACAAACTCTTTACTCTTATGAACTTTCCCTCTTGTCCCGCTTTTCCGATCTACTTTGTCTCACTCCATCTCTGTATAAACTCATACGACTCTCTATTTCCAAGTCTCTACTCTTCTGAACTCTCATTTTGTCAACTTAAACGTCTTAACTCTACCTTATACCCTATTCTACTCTCCTACGTCCCTCTCTTTCTCCTCTCTTTCATTCTCTCTGCTTATAAACTCACACGACTCTCTATTTCCAAGTCTCTACTCTTCTGAACTCTCATTTTGTAAACTTAAACGTCTTAACTCTACCTTATACCGTATTCTACTCTCCTACATCCCTCTCTTTCTCCTCTCTTTCACTCTCTTTGCTTATAAACTCATACGACTCTCTATTTCCAAGTCTCTACTCTTCTGAACTCTCATTTTGTAAACTTAAACGTCTTAACTCTACCTTATACCGTATTCTACTCTCCTCCATCCCTCTCTTTCTCCTCTCTTTCACTCTCTTTGCTTATAAACTCATACGACTCCCTTTCCAGTCTCTACTACACCGCACTCGCTTTTTATCATCTCAAATCCAACTCTCTCTCCTCTCCCTTCGTCTCCTCTCCTCCCTGGCACTCCCCATCTTTACAGGCTCACGTCTTTCCAGCATCCCAGATCTTTTTCAGTCCCCCACGTGTCTCCCACATTTCCCATCTCTCATATTCATCCGCTGCACTTAAATGGCTCAAATCTCATCTCTCATTCCACCCACCCGCCCACCCTCCCACGGCTCCCCTCCCTTCCCTCTAACCAACCCAGCTACCCAACCTTTCCCTGCCCCTCCCCATCCACTCTTACCCATCCACCCCACCTCCCTTCCCCTCCCCATTCACCTACCGACCCTGCTCCTCCCCTTCCACCCTTACCACACCACCCTCTAACTAACCCGTCCACCCCACACATCCCTTGCCCTTCCCTTCCCCACCTTTAGCCCTTCCCCATCCACCTCCTCATCCATCCCCACACCTAACCTCCCACGACACACGACCCCCTGACCCTTCCACCCCCTCCTCCCCTTCTCTCCCCAGCTTCAGCCCCTCCCCAATCCCCCTTACTCCACCGCCCCTTCCTCTCCCCTCGCCCGCAGGATGGAGGTGTCCCTGGCCGCGGTGGTGACGGAGGCGCTGACGGGAAATCAATACTCGGTCACGCCTTAGTGCCGCGAGACGACCGGACGGGCGGAGGTAGACAGTAGATGGACAGGTAAACAGGTAGATAGATAGGTAGACATATATATGAAAACAGGTAAAAAGGTAGAGAGATAGAGGTAGAGAAGTAGAAAGACAGACAGACAGGTAGAAAGGCAGGTTGAAGTTTATAACAGACAGGGTGGAGAGCTCAAAAAAGGACAGACAGACAGGGTGACAGGAGGGAAGTTATTAATCAAGAGAGTTCATTCAAAGTAGTAGGGAGACAGGAAAATACTAAAAAGATATAACGAAAAAAGTATAACAATTCTATGCCAAAACTCTACACACACACACACACACACACACACACGAAGACACAAAACAGCAGTAGCAAGCATATAACAAGACAGAAACATACACAACTAAACACATATACAAACAGACTCGATAGGCAGACAGACACACAGACAGACAATGAAACACAGATAATATGACGCTCAGACACACGAATACAGACAGAGGGACAGACAGGAACATATATAAACAAACAGACGGACACGTGCGCAGATGAACAGACACACACATAGACAGGTAGATAGACAGACAGACAAGCAACGTCGTTCAGAATCGAGTCAGGAAAGAAGGTCACCCGGAAGCTTGTGCCATCCTCCCTTCCCTCATCACTATTTTTTCATTCCACTTTCTATTGCTCCAGGAAAACGGTCCCTCTGTCTCCCTCCACTGCCAACCTAATCCACTCTCCTACAGTCTAGTTCCCCTCTTTACTTTCTACCCTAACTTTACCTTACCCCTCCCTACTCTGCTTTTCCCTTTCCTTTAATTACTAACTTATTTTTTTTCTTCATATCTCGTTCATATATTTCTTACCTCGATATGCTTTCTTCATCCATCCATCCCTGTTGTGTTGCTTCCCTTTCTCCCTTTACTTAACGATTCATCCTTTGCTTTCCTTTCTCTCTTCCTCCTCGAATTTGTACACTTTTCTCCTGTATTTTCTTCCTCTTAAACTCTTTCATTATTCATAGATTCTCTTATACCTTTTTCCAGACTTTCTCAACCTTTACTTAACGATTCATCCTTTGCTTTCCTTTCTCTCTTCCTCCTCGAATTTGTACACTTTTCTTCTGTATTTTCTTCCTCTTAAACTCTTTCAATATTCAACATTCTCATACTTTTTTCAAAACTTTCTTTCCTCACCAAACCTTCCCTTACCTATCCATATATTTATCTCTCTCCCTTCCTCTCTTCTTACTCTACTTTCTCCTTCCTTAATACCCCTTCCAATACCCATCCATACTTTCTCTTCTTTCCTTTCTTCCTATACTTTCTTTCCTCTTCAATCCTTCTTAATAGCCCTTCCTATACCCATCCATACTTTAATTTCTTCCTATATTTTCTTTCCTAACCAACCCTTTCCTTACTCATATATATTTTCACTACTTTCTTCTATTCCTCTCTTTTTCCTCCGTTTTTCCTATACTTCCTTCCTCGACGACCCTTCCAATACCCATCCATACTCTCCCTCCCTTCCTTCCTTCCTTCCATTATTTTATCCGTCCCACATTTTCTAGCACGTCAAAGGAGGGATTTATACCACAATATACTATTAATAATGAGAGCCTGAAATACACAGCGACACACCGATGATTAAAAAAAGGCAACAAAACAGCATCGCACGTGACTGAAAAAGAGGAAAATTGCATCGCGTTATGAAATGCATATAGAAGAGCGGAATAGATGGGACGAGAATCATATTGTGTGTGTGTGTGTGTGTGTGTGTGTGTGTGTGTGTGTGTGTGTAGTTAACTTGATGAAAACTCTCTCTCTCTCTCTCTCTCTCTCTCTCTCTCTCTCTCTCTCTCTCTCTCTCTCTCTCTCTCTCTCTCTCTCCGGTGAAACATTTGCGTGTAACATCCAACAATGAACAAGAGAAAAAAATATATATATATGAACGTGCGTGAATATCTAGTTAACTTTATGAAACTCTCTCTCTCTCTCTCTCTCTCTCTCTCTCTCTCTCTCTCTCTCTCTCTCTCTCTCTCTCTCTCTCTCTCTCTCTCTCTCTCTCTCTCTCTCTCTCTCTCTCTCTCATTCGATCTTTTTTTCTTCCTTTCATTCATATTTTCTTTCTATCCTTTTTTTCTTATTTTGTAACTATCCTTTTTTTCTTCATTTTTCTTTCTATTTATTTTTATTTTTATTTTCTTTCTTTCTTTCTTCCTCCTTTATTCTCTCTCTCTCTCTCTCTCTCTCTCTCTCTCTCTCTCTCTCTCTCTCTCTCTCTCTCTCTCTCTCTCTCTCTCTCTCTCTGCCTTTCAGTACTTCAAGGAATATCGTTTCGCTTCGCCATTTCCTCAAAGTCATTCCAAGATTTTATTCCTCCAAACATCTTTTTATCAGCGATCACTTTGAATGCTTATCAGAAGTCAATCACATTTTTGGTTCCGTCCATCACCAAAATTATCTTTCTGTGTGTGTGTGTGTGTGTGTGTGTGTGTGTGTGTGTGTGTGTGTGTGTGTGTGTGTGTGTGTGTGTGTGTGTGTGTGTGTGTGTGTGTGTGTGTGTGTGAGTGAGTGAGTCTGTCTGTCTGTCTGTCTGTCTGTCTGTCTGTCTGTCTCTCTCTCTCTCTCTCTCTCTCTCTCTCTCTCTCTCTCTCTCTCTCTCTCTCTCTCTCTCTCTCTCTCTCTCTCTCTCTCACCTTTCCTCCGCCAATCATAAAACTTTCCTCTTCTTTCCTCCTTCTCTTTGTCTCTTAACTTCAGGAATATTCTTCTTGAGATTTCTCTCTCTCTCTCTCTCTCTCTCTCTCTCTCTCTCTCTCTCTCTCTCTCTCTCTCTCTCTCTCTCTCTCTCTCTCTCTCTCTCTCTCTCTCTCTCTCTCTCTCTCTCTCTCTCTCTCTCTCTCAGGAATAACTACTTTTCTCTCTTCTTTCCTCTTCCTCTTTTTTCTTTCTTTCCCTCTCGAGAAAATCAATCCTTCATCTTTCGCCTTTCTCTCCATTTGTCAAAAGAATTATCCTCCTCCTCCTCCTCTGTCTGTCTTTCTTTGTGTGTGTGTGTGTGTGTGTGTGTGTGTGTGTGTGTGTGTGTGTGTGTGTGTGTGTGTGTGTGTGTGTGTGTGTGTTACTGTCTTTCTGTCTATCTGTCTATCTATTTATCTACCCATCTGTGTTTCCCTGTATACCTCTCCTTTTCTTTCTTTCTGTCCTTTCTTTTATCATTTCTCTCTCTCTCTCTCTCTCTCTCTCTCTCTCTCTCTCTCTCTCTCTCTCTCTCTCTCTCTCTCTCTCTCTCTCTCTCTCTCTCTCTCTCTCTCTCTCTCTCTCTCTCTCTCTTCCGCGATTCTGCTCCTGCATTTTATTTTACTTTCCAAACATCCGCACATTTGCAGACTCTCCCTTCTCGTTATTTCTGTTTGCACGCTAAATATCTTCAGCCTCGCGGCCCCTCGGGGAATAAATAGTTCTCGATGCAGGAGTTTTAACATTTCCGTTTAACATTTATAATTCCCTAGCGCTCTGTTGCTCCTGCTCTCTCTCTCTCTCTCTCTCTCTCTCTCTCTCTCTCTCTCTCTCTCTCTCTCTCTCTCTCTCTCTCTCTCTCTCTCTCTCTCTCTCTCTCTCTCTCTCTCTCTCTCTCTCTCTCTATAAATTTTCATGTTTCTCTCGTTTACTTTATTTTTTCGTTTGTTTTTATTCCTTTTATTTCTTGTTATTTCTTATCATTTTATTTATCTTCGTGTTTTTTTTTGTTGTTCTAGTTTTGTTTGTGTGATCTCTTTGTTTTCCTTGTTTTTTCCTTTTTTTCTTTCTTCCTTCTCCTTCTTTTACTTTTAATTTTCTTGTCTCTTTGTTTTGCTTCTTCATACTCTTCTCTCTTCTCTCTCTGCTTAGTTTCGTTTTATCGTTTTCTTCTTCTTCTTCTTTTTTCTTCTTCTTCTTTCCCTTCTTTCTCTTTTCCTTCCTTTTTCTTTATCTTATTCTTTTTTTTCTTGTCTTCTTTTCCGTTTTGTTCTTCTCGTTCTTGTTCTTGTTCATATTCTTCTTGTTCTTCTTGTTCTTCTTCTTTTTCTTCTTACTCCTCCTCCTTCTTCCTCCTTCTTTTTCGCTTTGTTCTTCTCCTTCTTGTACTTGTTCATATTCTTCTTGTTCTTCTTCTTCTTCCTCCTCCTTCTCCTCCTCCTCCTCGCCGCGCCCTAAGCCCGGCTATATCAAGATCTTTACGAGCGAGATCCTAACCTGACGTTTCTCCGCCATCTCCTTTTTATGCTTCATTCTTTCACTTCCTCATTTCCTTCACACTCTTTCCCAGGTCTTCTTTCCCTTGCTGTTGTTCTCCTTTGCCTCTTTTCTTCCTTTTCCTTCTTTTCTCCTGTTTACCTTTCCTTTTCCTTTCATTTATTTCCTTCACACTATTTTTAAGTCTCCCATTTCACGTGTTTTTCTTTCTTGTTTTCTTTTCTTGTTTTCTCTTCCCTATGATTCATTTTCCCTTTCGTCAGTTCTTCCTCTTTCTCCCACTTATACTTCTTCCTTGTTTCTTCTCTTTTCTTTTAATTCTTCCCCTTCCTCGTTTTTCCTCAAGTCCTTCTTTCCTGTTGCGATATTTTCATCTTTCTTTTCATCCCATCTTTTTTCTCTTTTCCTTACCATTCATATATATTTTCTTCCATTCCTCGTTTTCCTTTCATTTAAGACGCACACTATTTTAAATTTTCTTTCGTTTCCCCTTTCAATAATTTTTTTCCCTCTTCTATTTCTCTCGTTCATTGCTCCATTTCTCTCCTCCCATCAGGTCAATCTCACTTGCCTCCTTTCTCTCCTCCTTCTCTTTACTCCAATCTACTTTTTCTTTCTCTCCTCCTTCTCTTTACTCCAATCTACTTTTTCTTTCTCTCCAGTCTTCAATTCTCCCTTCATCCTCTTTTCTTATACACTCTCTCTCTCTCTCTCTCTCTCTCTCTCTCTCTCTCTCTCTCTCTCTCTCTCTCGTAATGATCCTCCTTCGTGTAGTGTTAATCCGCCACACGCCATAGGATCGCCCTTATAAGACATTCCTATTCCATCCTCGACCCTCTTAAATCCCTCCCTTTTTCTCTCTTTGCCTCCCTTTTTTCTCTCACTTCTCCCTCTTTCCCTCTGCTTCTTTACTTTATGGCTTCTCTCTCCCTCTCTCCCTTTCTTCCTTCCATTTTTTCTCCCCTGCTTTTTGTTATTTTTCCCATCTTCCCTTCCTTCCTTCCTTATCTCGTTTTTCCTTTAGTTTTTCCTTTTTTCCCTCTCCATTTTCTTCCTCCGTATTTCCTTTCTCTCTTTCTTTTTTTTCCTTCCCTCTCTTCCTCCTCTCTTCCTCCTTTCCTCTCTTTTCTTTTATTAACTCGATTTTTCTTTAGTTTTTCCTTTTTTCCCTCTCCATTTTCTCTCCTTTTCCTTCCTCCGTATTTCCTTTCTCTCTTTCTTTTTTTTTCCTTCCCTCTCTTCCTC
Organism: Eriocheir sinensis; assembly: GCF_024679095.1. NCBI lineage: Eukaryota > Metazoa > Arthropoda > Malacostraca > Decapoda > Varunidae > Eriocheir > Eriocheir sinensis. The sequence continues at coordinate 852,247 of NC_066553.1, forward strand.
CTCTCCTATCTCCTTTCTTTTATTACTGTTTTTCCTTTCCCTCTCTTCTCCTTTCCTCCGTCCTCCTATTTCATATATACTTCACGTCTTTCCCTTCCCCTTTCTTCCGTTCTTCCCTCTCCCTCCTTCATTTTCCTCCATTCTCTCCTTCCTTTCCTCCCTCAATTCTTCCTTTCCTCCTCCGCGGTCATAATGTAGATATATTATCACACCCTTCATTTCTGGCCCCTGGTGGTAATCTCTCTCTCTCTCTCTCTCTCTCTCTCTCTCTCTCTCTCTCTCTCTCTCTCTCTCTCTCTCTCTCTAGTCATTCATTCATTCTATCATTTTTTTTCTCTCTCTCTCTCTCTCTCTCTCTCTCTCTCTCTCTCTCTCTCTCTCTCTCTCTCTCTCTCTCGTTATTCATTCAATCATTCAATTATTCTTTCCTTTTTCCTCCTTTCTTTCCTTCTCTTTTTCTTTCTTTCCTTCTTTTTTTCTCTCTCTCTCTCTCTCTCTCTCTCTCTCTCTCTCTCTCTCTCTCTCTCTCTCTCTCTCTCTCTCTCTCTCTCTCTCTCTCTCTCTCTCTCTCTCTCTCTCTCTCTCTCTCTCTCTCTCTCTCTCTCTCTCTCTCTCCTTCTCTCTCTCTCTCTCTCTCTCTCTCTCTCTCTCTCTCTCTCTCTCTCTCTCTCTCTCTCTCTCTCTCTCTCTCTCTCTCTCTCTCTCTTCCTACCCCCTCTCTCCGTTTTTTTTTCTCTATTTCCTTTCCCCTTGAAGTATCCGCTGCATACCAATAGAATAATTACAATAGAAAGGAAGAAAATAAAAGAAATAAAAAAAAATAATGGCTTTGAACTGCCCATCTAGTAGTGTGTGTGTGTGTGTGTGTGTGTGTGTGTGTGTGTGTGTGTGTGTGTGTGTGTGTGTGTGTGTGTTTGTGTGTGTGTGTGTGTGCCAGATCGATCAGCTGTTAAAGGTTGGAGTGAGTTCATATTTTTACTTTCAGTCAAACTTTTTTCATTAGGTTTTCTCTCTCCCTCTCTTTTCCTTCACTTCCCTCCTCACACACACACACACACACACACGTAGCTGGTCACTTTTTTTTTCTCTTCATTATTTTTTTTTCTAAGCTCACTACCACCACCACCACCACCATCACCACCACCACCATTACCACCACCACCTCAAGCACCACCAATCCGTCTTTTTCAACAGCGCTCACCACCACCACCACCACCACCAATCTGGCTCTTTCAACAGGGTTCACCACCACCACCACCACCACCACCATTAAGTCTCAACACCAGATCAGTGACCCCTCAAATCCCACCTCTCCCTCATACTTCTTTTTTTTTTTGTTTCTTTCCGTAATATCCTGTTTTCACTTTTTTTTCCTGTTTTTTTTATTTTCCTTAATTTCTAATCTTTGCATTCTTTTTTTGTTTACTTTGGGTTATTTTAATTTTTTATTCCTCCTCCTCTTTATGCTCCTTCATTTTATTTGTTATTATTATATTATTTTACTTTATTCCATTCCTTAGTTTATTCATTCCTTTTCTTTTGTCCTTTTTTTTCTTTCCTTCTCCTGTTAATATTCTTTGTAGTTTTTTTTTTTGGTATATTTCAAGTATTTCTATTATATATTTTTCTTTCTCCTCCTTTTCCTCCTTAACTTTCCTTCCTTTTTAATAATTTGCCTTTTTTCTACTTTGCTTTTACAATTCTCCATTTAAAAACCTCCTTCCTCCTCCTCTTCCTCCTTAACTTTTCCTTCCTTTTTTAATAATTTTCCTTTTTTCTACTTTTATTACAATTCTCCATTTAAAAACCTCCTTCCTCCTTGTCTTCCTCCTCCTCTTCACCTGTTTTTAATTACTTTACTGTTTCCTCTCTTTTACCTTCCTCCCTGTCTCTTTTAAAACACTCTTCTACTCTTCTTCCTCTCGTCTTCCTCTTCCTCCCTCTCCTCTATTCCCCCATCAAGTTTCCTCTAACTATATGTCTCCTCCATAAGCTTTTTCCTTCCTCCAGCCTCTTTCTCTCTCCATTTCTCTCATTCTCCTTTCTCTCTCCATTCCTTTTACTCTCTATATAGTTCTCCCATTCCCTTTCTCTCCCCTTCTCCTCTTCTTCAACTTTTTCCTTTTCCTCCTCCCTTTTTTTCTTTCCTTCTCTCTCTCCCTCTCTCATATTTTCCTTTATCTCCATTCCTCCTCCTCTTCTTCTTTCTCTTCCTTCCCCCTTCTTCTCTTACAGCCTCTCTCTTTCTCCCTCTCATTCTCCTTTATCTCCCCTCCTCCTCCTCTTCCTCTTCCTGCTCTTCCCATTCTCCTTCTTCCTCTTTTACAGTCTCCTTCCCTTCCCCATCCTCTCCTTCATCCACCATGTCTCCTCTTCAAGCGCCCTTTACCCTCAACTTTACTCTTCCTTTTATCTTCTTCTTCTTCTTCTTCTTCTTCTTCTTCTTCTTCTTCTTCTTCTTCTTCTTCTTCTTCTTCTCCTCCTCCTATAAGACTGCTTTTCATGCCTATATTTTTTATTTTTTTATTGTTTATTTTCTGTATTATTATTTTTGCTTTATTTTTGTATTGTTATTCTTTTCGTATATACCAAATTTATCCTTTTACTTTGGCATGTATTTTCTGTATATTTCTCTCTCTCTCTCTCTCTCTCTCTCTCTCTCTCTCTCTCTCTCTCTCTCTCTCTCTCTCTCTCTCTCTCTCTCTCTCTCTCTCTCTCGCTAAATCCCTAAATCGCCTTTTACTTTACCTCCTCTTCCTCCTCCTCCTCCTCCTCCTCTTCTTTTCCTTCTTCCTCCTCCTTCTCTTCTTTTCTTTCTTCTTCCTCCTCCTCCTCCTCTTTTTTTTATCCTTTTCATTCTTCCTTTTTTTTCCTTTCATGTTTCCTCGATTTCTTCTCTACTCCTTTTGACTCCTCATCTTCGTCTCCTCTTCCTCCTCCTCCTCTTCCTCTCCCGCGGCTACTTCTTACTTCTTTACCTCCTCTTTTTCCTTCTCCTTTTTATCCTATCGATCCTTCATTTTCCTTATGTTCCTCCTCCTCCTCTTCTTTCCCCCTTTCTCCTTTCTATCCCTTTCCTCTTTCCATTTTATCTCATGTTCCTTCGAATCTTTATCCTCAACCTTCGACTCATCTTTCTTTCCTCCTCCTACTCCTCCTCCTCTTCTTTCTTATGTTCTTATGTTCTTATGTTCTTTCTAATGTTCCTTCTCCTCATCCTCCACCGCCTTCTCTTTCCCCCTTTCTCCTTTCTATCCCTTTCCTCTCTCCATTTTATCTCATGTTTTTTCGTATCTTATCCGCAACCTTCAACTCATCTTTCTTTCCTCCTCCTCCTCCTCCTCCTTCTCCTCCTCTTCCTCCTCCTCCTCCTCCTCCAGAAAAAGACCATAAACCTGCCGGCCAGAGACGACGCGGCCCAAAGCTCGCTCTGTGCCTCTTGTTCCATAGATATTTGACCAGCGAAGCTCCGGCGGCGAGGCGGAGGAAGGCAAAATATTACGACAACGGGAATGCCAAAGAAGGAGGAGGAGGAGGAGGAGGAGGAGGAGGAGGGAGGTAAGGCAGGAGGGATGATAAGATAAGAACAGCGAAAGGAATGTATGTATGTATGTATGTTTGATGTCTAGCGTGTTATTCTTTCTTTAATATATTTCTGGAAACTTGTACGAAGAAAAATGAAATAATAAAGGCAATGTTAATGGTACTAGCAGTGGACAGTACAGTGATAAAAGAAGGAATAGGGAGAGAGGAGGAGAGGAGAGAAGGGGGGGAGGGAATGGAAGAAAAGAATGAAGCTTACGGGAGGAAGTAAGAAGATAAGAAACAAAGAGAAGAAAGAATAGAAGGGAGGAAGAAAAGACGGAAGGAAAGGATGAAGGAAGGGAGTAAAGATGGAAGGAACGAAGGAGGAGAGGACGAAGGAGAGAGGGGAAAGAAGAAACCGATAACGAAAGAATAAAAAATAAATAAAAAAACGAAGAGAAAATTATTAAATGAATGAATGAAAAAAAAGGATGAATGGAAGGAAGGAAGAAAGGAATGACGAAAATGAGAGAAGGAAAGAAGGAAGAAAATAAGCAAGAAAAACAACACTACAAATAGGAGAGGATAAAAGAAGAAGGATAAAAAAAAAAAAACGAAGGAAGGAAGGAAGGAAGGAAGGAAGGAAGAAAGAAATACATGACGGAGAGAAGGATGGAAGGATAGATGGATGAGAGAGAGAGAGAGAGAGAGAAAAAGACACCCCAATATATACTTTTTCGAAGCATGTGAACGGCGCGTATATTTGAGCCAATTTATGGGAATGGCTTACGCACTTTTTATTGGAGGGCTATACGCTATTTTTTTTCTATTACGGAGTCCATGAATGCTTCCGGGATATTTACCTAACATATTTATGGCTTTTCATAGTGGCAGAAGGATTTATTTCAATTGCCTCTTAAATACATTGCAATATTTATACCGTACTGAGATCGTGTTCGAATGCTTCTCTGGTGAAATGCGAGGGAATGTGGATCAGGTCACGTGACAAATATCAGCATCTATCTATCTATCTATCTTATCTATCTATCTATTTGTCTGTATGAATATGTGTGTTGGACGCTAATCCTTTTTTAATATTTTAGTTTGGAAATGATAAAAAAGAAGGAATTAATAACACAAGTAAATAATTGTTAGTAAAGAAAATAAATAAAGAAGAGAGAGAGAGAGAGAGAGAGAGAGAGAGAGAGAGAGAGAGAGAGAGAGAAGACCAGACCAAGAATGACATGTCTATATCTATCTGTCTACATCTAACTATCTACCTATCTATCTATGAACACTTGCACCGTACAAATACTGTAACTATATAGAAAAAAGTAAGGATGGAAAGTAAATAGGAGAGTTTCATATCAATATCTACTTTGCCTCCTATTTAAATGCCTCTCTAGTACCATAGGGTCAAGAGTAACAATGACCTATACGAAAAATTGCTATATCGTAAATACTAATAACGAAAATAAAGGTATAACGTAAGCAAGTTTAATATCGATGCCGTGTTTGGCTCTTATATAAATGCCTCTCTAGTACAGTAGGGCCAAGAGTAACAGTGACCTATACGAAAAATTGCTATATCGTAAATACTAATAACGAAAATAAAGATGTAGCGTAAGCAAGTTTAATATCGATACCGTCTCTGGCTCTTATGTAAATGCTTCTCTAGTACCGTAAGAGGATGAAGACCATCAGTGACATAAAAAAATAACTCCCGCATCGTACGTATTCAAATATAGATGTTAAGGATGAAAAGCGAGGAAGTTCAGTATTGATAACGTCTCTGGCTCTTACCTGAAATACCTCTCTTGTACGCTGACATAAAAAAAAATCCTGCATCGTACAAATATAAACGCTAAGGAATAAATAACAGAGATAAATAAAACAAGAAAAAGTACAATAAAATAAATTAAATGAATAAATATACAAGTAAGTAAGTAGGAGGCGTTACCTGGCTCTACCGCTCGTAGGTTAGGTTAGGTTAGGTTAAGTAAGGATCGCGTACGTTGAATATTTTACGAGTTATTGAAATTCTGTATTCTATGCGTGGCGGTGATATTTGTGACGGCGTAACTTACTGAGGACGTGACCACAGAGAGAGAGAGAGAGAGAGAGGTGGGAGGAGGAGGGAGGGACTGCCAACACACACCATAATCCCCTTTGTGGGAGGCTCGAGGAGGGGACTCGATGCTGTTTTTAGAGTGACCCGCCCAGGCGCTTATTGATGGCGCTTGCGGACACCCTTCCCGCACGTTTGGAGGAGTGTTGGAAGCATAAAGGGAAGCCCACAGAGTACTAGCTTAAGATCAGTGAAGTTCTCTGGGTGTAGCACAGCGGTAACTTCAATGACGAACACTGTAGAAGGCACTGGTCAAGGCCTTCGGATAAGTTTGTCTTCTTCACTGTGCTCTCCTTTTTTCAACATCAGAGGCACCAATCTCCTTTGAGGCCTTGGGAAAATAGATGTTGTGAGAGCCGAAAGAGTCTGTCTGTCTGTATGTCTGTCCGTCACCAAGAGAGTCATCGATTGTGGTTCCTTTCATCGCTTCTCATTCGTACGTGTTTTAAATTTATCTTATATTTCATTTAGCGTGTTTAAAAGGATGTACTGGAAGAGCTGGATAAGCCTGGATTCAACCAATTATCACTGGACGATTGAGTCAGTATTAAGGTCTCTCTCTCTCTCTCTCTCTCTCTCTCTCTCTCTCTCTCTCTCTCTCTCTCTCTCTCTCTCTCTCTCCCATTATTATTCATGAGATGGATATTTATAGCGATCACGGCCTCCTGTCTCCTTTACCTCCCTCCCTCCCTCCATCCCTCCATCCCTCCTTCCCTCCCTCCCTCCCTCCCTTCAAATGACGTCAAATATTGGGCTTCCTGGAAACCAAATATATAATCAGCATGAAAATTGAAAACTAGACGCTCAGGATTGGAAGTAGCGGGGATGGTGGTGGTGGTGATGATGATGATAGGTGTGGTGGTAATGGTGGTGTTGGTAATGGTGGTGGTGGTGGTGACGGTGGTGGTGATGATGGCGTTTTTTTTTTTTACAGTACAGTCCTAGGGCAAAAAAAAAAATATTAAGAATGAGGTAAAAAAAAGAAGGTCCCCTAATCACTGTCTAATCCCTAATTCAATAAAGTCTCCACGCACCGAACATCTTTATTATTCATTATTTTATTGATGTTCAGTTCCGAGTTATCAGACATTGAATTATGATGTTCTTACCACATTCATAACCCAATTTTGTTCATCTATTAAAGAAGATATGACAATTTTTTTTATAAGTACTAAGTGTGTGGGGATACGCAAGTCTCTCCTATGTACCATCCTTAACTTCCGCTCCAATCTATATACAAATTCCCTTATTTTTCCTGCTGTAAATTTAGTCATCCTTCCCCCTATTCTTTTCCCTAAGCTTCGGCCACACGTAAGGCCACACCTGTGCCCGCCGACCCTCTGTTTACCTGTCCCACACCCTAACTAACCCTTGAGCCGCTCAGATTACCTTGATCGATACGAGCCATCCACCCAGCCGACCCTCACCCGCCCCTTCCCTATCCTGGTCCGTGTCTGGCTGGGGCGATCATTCTCCTGCTTTGTGGTTACGTGGCGCTCAGGAGAGGTTCCGTGGGAGGAGGTATGGTTAGGTGAAGCTGGGGGAGGTAAAATCAGGCTAGGAAAAGTTAGGTTTGTGGTAAAGTTATAATACGTTACAATAGTTTATATTTGCTATGGGAAAAATAAGAATAACAACAACTCATATAAAAAATAACAACAGCAACGGTAAAATAAAGAAACAGAGATCGCAAGGAAGGTTAGGTTAGGTATAACTGGGTTAGTCATAGTTAGGTCAAGTTAGGGTAGGTAAGGGAAGGTGAATTTAGGTTAGGTAGTTAGGTTATGTTAGGTTAGGTAAAGTTAAGTTAGGTGAAGCTGGGGTACGGATAGTTAGGTTAGGTAAAGTTAGGTTAAGTTGGGTTAGGTAAAATCAGGTTAGGTAGAGTTTGGTAAATTTAGGTAGTGTGAGAAGTTAGGTAAGGTAAAGTTAGGCTAAGTAAAGTTAGGTTAGGTGAAGTCAGGCTAGGTATAGTTAGGGTAGGTATAGTTAGGTTAGGTAAAGTTAGGTTAAGCTGGGTTAGGTAAAATCAGGTTAGGTAGAGTTTGGTAAATTTAGGTAATGTGAGAAGTTAGGTTAGGTAAAGTTAGGTTAGGTAAAGTTAGGTCAGGTAAAGTTAGGTTACGTATAGTTAGGTTAGGTAAAGGTAGGTTAAGTTAAATTAAGTTGTTAGGTAAAATCAGGTTAGGCAGAGTTTGGTAAATTTAGGTAATGTGAGAAGTTAGGTTAGGTAAAGTTAGGTAGGGTAAAGTTAGGCTAGGTAAAGTTAGGTTAGATAAAGTTAGGTTAGGTATAGTTAGGGTAGGTATGGTTAGGTTAGGTAAAGGTAGGTTAAGTTGGGTTAGGTAAAATCAGGTTAGGCAGAGTTTGGTAAATCTAGGTAGTGTGAGAAGTTAGGTAGGGTAAAGTTAGGTTAAGTAAAGTTAGGTTAGGTAAAGTCAGGCTAGGTATAGTTAGGGTAGGTATAGTTAGGTTAGGTAAAGGGTGTTGAGTTTGGTAAAATCAGGTTAGGCAGAGTTAGGTAAATTTAGGTAATGTGAAAAGTTAGGTAAGGTAAAGTTAGGCCTCTTGGCGGACGTTTAAAAGGCATATTCTTTAAAAGTTCGGCGCCCCAAATTGACCTCTCTTCAGGCCTCTCGTTCTTTTTTTCTTTCGTCGGAGCAGGGTCTAGCCGGCAACCCCCCCCCCCCCCACACACACACACACAAATTTGACAAGGCTTTCGTAGGCGTTGTGGGCATTTCCATGGGGGGATAGCTTTATGACCCTGGTGGTAGTTTGACAAAGCCTCTGCACAGACACACACACACACACACACACACACCAAAAAAAAAAAAAAAATGCACTCATGGGAAAGCGATTCATCTCTTTTTCGACCCCTGGGAATAGTTGATTTGAGGGGCAGAAGCGTCCCTGAATACCGACCTTATAGACAAGTATGTTTTATAAGGATATTTTGGGACGGTCAAGCTTCAAGGAGGCTGAGAGGACTGGCGTAGGGGTGAGTGTAGCCAAGTGGACGCTTAAAATGCATCATATAAGAAACTCGCTTCTCACATCAGCTAAAAAGGTCAAAGAGGGGGTCAGTCGGGTTCTAATGAGTGTTTCTTCAAGTTCAGGGCACAGAAGAAGGGTCAAACTACCACTAGGGTCATAAAGTTACTCCTGGAAATGCCCACACCTCTTACGAAAGCCTTGTCAAATATGCGTTCTTGGGCGGCGAAATATCTTATAATACTATGACCCTAACAGTGTCCGCAATCCTCCTCTCTACCTGACTCGTCTCTCTAATGAAAGGTAAGGCTATATCTATCCTAAGTATCGTAAGGTGAGGTGAGAATCAGTAACAACAGCATGGGGAGATTTAATAAACGGTAAAGATATTGAAAATGGAAGAAAAATGTAAAAAAGGGAAACAGAAAGAGATATTCGATGATTTGAAATGGGAAAGAATTTGGAGTGACGGAAGGAGAGGCAGACGATCAAGAGAGAGGTGGAGGGAGTTCATCTAGGTGGAGGTGGAGGAGATGTGGAGAGGAGGTGGAGGTGAGAGGTGACTGCTATGGTCCTCTTTATCAATTTTATCTATTTTCATCTCTCTCTCTCTCTCTCTCTCTCTCTCTCTCTCTCTCTCTCTCTCTCTCTCTCTCTCTCTCTCTCTCTCTCTCTCTCTCTCTCTCTCTCTCTCTCTTGTTTCCTTCTCTGTCTCTTTTCTTCCTTTTTTTATTCTCTCTCTCTCTCTCTCTCTCTCTCTCTCTCTCTCTCTCTCTCTCTCTCTCTCTCTCTCTCTCTCTCTCTCTCTCTCTCTCTCTCTCTCAATATTACGTTTCCCTTCAGTATTCTCTATATCCTCCGTCCCATGCTCCCCTCTGTCCCTTTATGCTGCCTTCCCTTCTCTCTTTATTTGAACTATTTTCCTCTAATTCTGCCTATCTCTACCCTTCTCTACCCTCACCCAAGCCCTTATGTCCCTCTCTCTCCCCTGCCTTTATCGTCCTCTCTTATCCCTCCCAGATGACTATTCTACCTATCGTATGTTATAGAGTGATTGCCTCCCTAACTCTGCTCTCCCTCTCTACCTCTCTCATTGTTTCTCTGTCTCCCTGCTTTCTGTTGATCCTTTAAACCTCTATCTTATGTTATGTACAGTTTTGCTCGCCTTCCTAACTCTCTCTCTCTTCTTGCTTTCCTTGACCCCTCGAACCTCTATCTATCGTTTGTTGTGTATCTTGGTCACTTCTTCCTTGTTTTCCTCTCTCCTTGCTTCCCTGTCTCCTCGCTTGTCTTCATCCCTTCTATCTCTGTTCATCGTATGTTATGTATCGTGGTGACTGCCTCCCTCAACCTCCTCTCTATTTTCTTCCCTGTCTCTCTGCTTTGCTTTACCCATCGACCTCCCTTTCTCATCGCTTCCTGCTTCTCTGTCTCCTCGCTTGCCTTGACCCCTTCGATCTCTGTTCATCGTATGTTATGTATCGTTGTGACTGCCTCCCTCAACCTTCCTCTCCCCTTCTTTCCGTTACCCATCGACCTCCCCTTCTCATCGCTTCCTGCTTCCCTGTTTCCTCGCTTGCCTTCACTACTTCGATCTCTGTTTATCGTATGTTTGTGTATCGTGGTAACTGCTTCCCACCCTCCCTCCTTCTCTCCTTCTCTCCCTGCTTCCTGACCCCTTTGACCTCCCTCGTGCCTCGTGCGGGCGACATCACCTCCGGGATCAATACACCTGTGACCTTCCTTCCTCTCGATGACCCTCAATCTAGACATCACAAACACACACACTCACACACCTTAGAGTCAGATGCAGCTTGAAACAGGCAAAATGTACACAAGAATCATGACGGGCCTCGAAATAAGATGTTTTACGGACAATAAAAGTAAAATATACACTCTGAGATTAAAGTTAGGACAGAGAACATGAAAGAAACAATCATGAGAACGTGACTGATCTCCTATTTTGGTCTTTGGAAATAGTTGATGTGTGAAGCGGAAGCGTCCGAGAACACCAACCTTTTAGTTAACAGCTCAAGTCGGACACATTAAAAAAGCTTCACTTAGGAGATATATAGGGATACCATTATAGGTCAGGCGGCTTGCTCATTACAGACCCTGAGAACTCCATCAAAGAAATCAAGTACTAAAAGACAAGGAAGGCATACATGGCTTCTACTCAAGTCGGACACATTAAAAAAGCTTCAATTAGGAGGCATATTGGGATACTACTACAGGTCAGGCGGCTTGCTCATTACAGACCCTGAGAACTCTATCAAAAAAATAAAGTACTAAAAACGTGGAAGGCAAAGTCGATACATGGGTTCTTTGCGGCATAGCTTGAAGAGGGTTGAAATGCCGAAATAAGCTTCTATAAGGATGTAATATAAAAGGATGATGCGAGAGGTCAGGCCATTCGCTCATTCCATCTCCGAAAACTCCAGTAAAGAGATCAAGTACTAAAATCAGACAAGGCAAAATCAATACGTGGTTACTCCCAGGTATAGTTTAAAAAGGGTAGATATGCCAAAATAAGCTTCAGTAAGGAGATATGCAAGGAGACTAATAGAAGCCAGGCAGGTTGTACATAACAGCTTCTGAGAACTCTAGTAATTAATTTGACAAAGTACTAAAAACAGATAAGACAAAATCGAAACATGGCTTCACTTATCTATAGTTCAAAGAGATTATACATGCTAAAATAAGCTTCAAGTAAGGAGATATGTTAGGAAAATACGAGAGGCCAGGCAGCTTGCATATTACAGCTTCTGAGAACTCTCGTAATTAATTTGATGAAGTACTAAAAACAGATAAGACAAAATCGAAACATGGCTTCACTTATCTATAGTTCAAAGAGATTATACATGCTAAAATAAGCTTCAAGTAAGGAGACATGTTAGGAAAATACGAGAGGCCAGGCAGGTTGCATATTACAGCTTCTGAGAACTCTCGTAATTAATTTGACAAAGTACTAAAAACAGATAAGACAAAATCAAAACGTTGCTTCACTTATCTATAATTCAAAGAGATTATACTTGCTAAAATAAGCTTCAAGTAAGGAGACATGTTAGGAAAATACGAGAGGCCAGGCAGGTTGCATATTACAACTTCTGAGAACTCTCGTAATTAATTTGACGAAGTACTTAGAACAGTTAATACAAAATCGATACGTGATCATGTAAAGTTAAAACAAGGTACGCTCCATCCTGAACCCTCCTAATGGCACCAGAACAGTAACCGGGTCGTTTAATAATCTACGCGTGCTTATTTATACGTATGGCTTGGAGGTGTAATCGGAAAGCTATATAATGCAATCGTAAACCTCTCAAATACCAGCAAAACATTAACAAGGTGCGTCTGCTAACTATACGTGTTTATTCATATGTATAGCTTGATGAGGCAATACGAAACCTTTCTAATGCAATTCTAAACCTCTCTAATGCAATCTTAAACCTCTCAAACACCAGCAAAACAGTATCCAGACAGTCTACTAATCTATACATGCTTATTAATATGTATAGCTTGATGAGGCAATCCGAAACCTCTCTAATGCAATCCTAAACCTCTCTAATGCAATCTTAAAACTCTCTAATGCAATCTTAAAGCTCTCAAATACCAGCAAAACAGTATCCAGACAGTCTACTAATCTATACATGCTTATTAATATGTAAAGCTTGATGAGGCAATCCGAAACCTTTCCTAATGCAATCTTAAACCTCTCAAATACCAGCAAAACAGTATCCAGGCACTCTACTTATCTATACGTTCTTATTCATATATACAGCTTGAAGGTCCAATCGTAACCCTTCCTACTACCAGGCGACTCTATACTAATGAAATGAAGCACTAACATAGGCTCCGCGACACAACCAGGGCCGTGAGTGACCTGCATCCCCTCCCCTGACACTCTTCCGCCATCATTTGTTGGTTCCACTTGATTCGCGCGGCGCTCACCTGCACTGCCGAGACTTCCCTTCACACCTGGTCCCCTGCACCTGTCCCCCGCCCCGCCGGACTAACGGACGGACGGTGTTGCTGCCAGTCTTGCCGCTCCCGAGGTGTGTGGACTGTATCTATATTTAATTATTTAGGCTGATCCAGTGTGCTAATCAACTTATGTAACCTATCGACTGTTATTGGGTATTATTACAGGTATCTTATCATTGTTATTACTCTTCTTCTTCTTCTTCTTTTTCTCCTTATTATCATTTTCATTATTATTATTATTATTATTATTATTATTATACTGACAATGAACACAAGACTACTAACACAAATAAACGAATAAAAACAAATAACAAAAAAATAAAACAAAATAAGACAATATATAACAAAACAAGCAGCCACAGCAACAATAGCCTTCATCACCATCACCATCATCATCATCACCATCATCACTAACATAAGTCTAAGGTCACGATCCCCCACTGACCTTAATCCTCATAAGTACTTTCTGTCTCTGACCAAGGACGCGACGCACCAGATTAAATAAAAAGCACCTGTGTGTGTGTGTGTGTGTGTGTGTGTGTGTGTGTGTGTGTGTGTGTGTGTGTGTGTGGAGAAAAAAGAGGAAGAGGTGAGGGAAACATCGATGGAGGAAGAAGAAAGAAGGACAAGGAGGACAGTGAAGAAATGGAGGAGGAGGAGGAGGAGGAGGAGGAAAAGAAATAAAGGAGAAGGAGGAGGTGGAGGAGGAAAAGAAATAAAGGAGGAGGAGGAGGAGGAGGATAAGTAATGTAGAAGAAGGTAGATGACGAGGAGGAAAACGAAGAGGAGGAGGAGGACGAGGAAGAGAAGGAGGTGGAGGAAAAAAAGAGGAGGTGGAGGAGACAGTGATGGAGGTGGAGGGAAGTTGATTATGCATGAAGTAAAGGTGAAGGGAGGAAAGTGGGGGAGGAAAAAAAAAGGCACACACACACACACACACACACACACACACACACACACACACACACACAACGAGGTTAGGTGTGTCTGGTTGGGGACATAACCTGATCAAACGGAGCGAGGTGAGCAGTGTGACGTAAGGAGGGAGGGAAGGAGGGAGGGAAGGAGGGTAGGGAAGAAGGAAGGAATGGAGGGAAGGACTGCCTTACCTTACCTAACCTTATCTGCTCTTCCCTTCCCTTACATTACATAACCTAACCTTACCTTACCTCAACCTTATCTTCCCTTCCCTTACCTTACATTACATAACCTAACCTTACCTTACCTAACCATACCTAACCTCAACCTTATCTTCCCTTCCCTTCCCTTACCTTACATTACATAACCTAACCTTACCTTACCTAACCATACCTCACTTCAACCTTATCATATCATTCCTTCCATTCCCTTACATTACATAACCTAACCATACCTTACCATATCGTACCTTACCTTACGTCACCTTACCAAACCTTGTCTAACCTTGCTTCCCCCTTATCTCACTCTCCCTATACAGCACCTCACCATTAAACTGTTCCTCCTCACCTCATTTTTTAGTCTAATCTTATGCATAACTTAACAAGACTTTACGAGGTGGTGGAAGCCAAAAGAAGTTCTAACAATTGAATAACGACATAAGTAAGGTTAGTAAGTACTGTTCATGTTCTGTTTTCCGTCTATTATCTTCTGTATGTATATTTTCCCCTCTTTTTTTTGTCCTTGAACTGCCATCTTTACTGTGAAAAAAGGAAGGGAGGTCGAGAAAAGGGGAGGGGGTTGAAAAAAAGGAGAAAAAACACAACAAGAGAAGGAAGCAAAGGACACAAAATAAGTTAGGACGGGAAAGAACAAAGGCGAGAAAAGCGAAAAGAAATGAAAAAGAAAGAAAGAATATTAAAGTACCAGAGATGTGAAGGATGACATTAAGATAGACGGACGTGATATTTAAGATGCTGAATGATGGAAGGAGTAATGGTGCCGGGGACTGGTTATAGTGAAGATGATGAGATAACCAAAGACAAGTAATGGTGGTGCTGGTGGTGATTAAAAATGGTGATGATGATGATGGTGGTGATGTCTTCTGGAGGTGGTGGTGGTGGTAGTAAGGTCATTGTGAAGATAGAGGTGAGAATGTTTGAAAGGGAATAGAAGAGCCAAGTCGTTGTGGTAATGATGGTGGTGGTGGTGGTGGTGATGGTGGTGTTGGTGGTGGTGGTGGTGGTGGTGGGAGGCCTTCAAGATAGATATGCACCACCACCACCACCACCACCCTTCCTAAACACCTCCATTTGAGAGCGAGAGAGAGAGAGAGAGAGAGAGAGAGAGAGAGAGAGAGAGAGAGAGAGAGAGAGAGTCATCGATTGCTATATATATGCAGACAGCAGCTTGTAAGGCTTCATTTACAAGCTGCTGCGGTTCCTCCTCCTCCTCCTCCTCCTCCTCCTCCTCCTCCTCCTCTCCTCCATCCTCCTCCTCCTCCTCCTCCATCTCCTACTCCTCCTCCTCTTATTCCTCCTCCAATTTCTCCTCCTCCTCCTCCTGGGACCATGACAAGAAAACACGCAAAGCAGAAATAACCATAATAATAATAATAATAATAATAATAATAATAATAATAATAATAATAATAATAATAATAATAATAATAAAGAAGGAACATCACAATAAACAATTTCATCTTCTCTCTTCTCTTCTTCGTCCTCTTCGACCTCCTCCTCCTCCTCCTCCTCCTTCTCCTTTTTCCAACAAACTCATCAGAAGAAACGTAAAGGGGAAAAAAATCAAGAAATAGAGCAAAAGAAACATAAATTGTACCTTGAAATTTCGATGATATAAGAGAGAGAGAGAGAGAGAGAGAGAGAGAGAGAGAGAGAGAGAGAGAGCAAAATCAAGAGAGAGAGAGAGGGAGAGAGAGAAAAAGAGGAGGGCAGGAGGGGACCCTAGCATGACAAGCGGCCCTAATGGAAGCCTTTCTCTGTCTAATAAAGTTATTTTGCCTGACTCACCATCGCCTGCATTTTCCCTTCGGCTTATTTTTATTCGGGTTTAATAAAAGAAAATGAGGGCGATCGGAAGGGGAGAGGAAAGGAAAGCCGCAGAGAAAAAAATAAAAAGAGGGAAAAAGAAGATACTGAGGACAAAAAGATGAAAGGGTGGAAGGCGTTGGAGAAGGAGGAGGAGGAGAGGAGAAGAAAAGAGGGGAGGAAGAAGAGGAAGGGGGGGAAGTAGGAGGTTTGATAAAAGAAAGGAAAGAGAAAAAGATTAAAGGGTATGAATAGAGAGAGAGAGAGAGAGGTAAACGAACTTATTTTCTGTTATCTTTGTTGTTGATGTTGTTAGTATTACGCTCGTGTGTGTGTGTGTGTGTGTGTGTGTGTGTGTGTGTGTGTGTGTGTGTGTGTGTGTGTGTGTGTGTGTGTGTGTGTGTGTGTGTGTGTGTGTATTTGCTGTAAACATTTATCCTCCCAACATTTTTGAAACTACAAATATACTCTAAAAATCTGTTGGGTAATCTGGCTGCATACAGTAAACATGTGTGTGTGTGTGTGTGTGTGTGTGTGTGTGTGTGTGTGTGTGTGTGTGTGTGTGTGTGTGTAGAGGAATGCATACCCCCCCCCCCCCCCACACACACACACACGCACACACACTAAGTCAACATTTCCCGGTGTATGACTTAAAAACTTGTGCCGTGTATCCAAGCGGCGGCGGCGTGCGCGGTTCCCTTAATTAAATGTTTGTTGATTACCACCACGCTCACTCTCTCTCTCCCTCCCCCTCTCAACCTGTGTATGTACGCCGCGCCCAAGAGAGCCGCGGCATTAATAGTAAGAGCGGCGTACACTAAACAAACCCTTTTGAATAGCAGGAAAAAAAGACAGCTATTCATTTTTTTCCTCTCTTCATATCAAAGTCGTAACGTAGAGTGAAATAATGTTTAGTATATAAAAATTGAGGTTATTCTTTTCTCTATATGGCAACGTCGACATAAATAAATGTAAATTACACATATCTACACAAAATACATTCTGCTGATTATTAAAAAAATGTGAAGTTAAAAAAAAATAGCAGGTATTCATTTTTTCTACATTAAAAATAGCAATTAATTTTCTACATTAAAGTCTCGACATAAAGTAAATATGATATATCTAAACAATGTAAATTATTGGTCCATTTGGTCTTATTAGTGAAAGAAAAATAACTCCCTCCCAAAAGACGCTTCTGCAACTTAATTTGACAGCATTCTTTTTATGTAACAACTATTCGTGTGATCTAACATGTGCTTACCTTAGTGAGTTACTACGTTAATATATGGACCATGAAGGCTTTTTTTCTTAAGGAGTTTGCATATTTCAACGATTTGCGCGTTCACTTCTGTATCATTTTCTATTCATTTATATTTGTGTTCAATAAATATCTAGTATCCATCTATCTATCTATCTATCTATCTATATGTGGTGGCTATGGAGGCTTTTTTTCTCAAGGAGTTTGCATATTTCAACGATTTGCGCGTTAACTGCTGTATCATTTTCTATTCATTTATATTTGTGTTCAATAAATATCTAGTATCTATCTATCTATCTATCTATCTATATCTGGCGGCTTATCGTCAGAACAATTCTTTTGATTAGGACACAACAAACATAACTCTTACTTATCTAATAATTCCACCCACTCATCCATTCAGTCAACGTAAAGGCATAAGTCATCCCTTTGAATCCCACATTTCCCTCCTTTCTTCTCCATACAACAAAGAACTTTCCTCATTGTTGTCGAGTTAAAAGTTTAGGTACTTCATCCCGTACTCTGCATTTCCTCCTTTCCTTCGTTCTCTCTACATAATAAAGCGCTCCCCTCTAGAGTAAAGTTAAAAGCATAATTCTAGTCATATAACACTTTCTTTTTCTCCTCTCTTTCTCTTTTTTTTATGTATCGTTCTCTCTCTCTAGTTAACAAAGAAATGATGTGTTCGTCTGTGCTCACGCGCGAAGCTCATATCACAACCCTTTCCATCAGGACGGGACAAACAAGACTCAGTGAAAAGCTAAAAAATTCCCTCATTGAAAGCGTAACCTATGGCATAGTTCCTCCCATGGTCTGACTCTTCTTCTTCCATCCCTAACGTTTACCTTTCTTTCTGTTGCCCTTCACTCCTGTTTTCGTCCGTTCCTGTTAGCTTTCTCTCCCGTGGTTAGACTCTCTTCCTTTCATCCTCCTGTTACTCTTCCCTTCTGTTGCCCTCCCCTCCTGTTGCCCTTCCTTTCTGTTGCTCTCCACACACCGCCACACACTCACCCCTTTCAATCGTGCCGCGGCAAACAAACAGCGTCGCTGGGAAGACCAAACAAACAAAGTAGCATCGCTTTGTTTGTGGTTCTCCGTTCTTTTGAAGGTGACAAACACACGTCTTGGGTTCGAGGGGCCGGGCTAAGTTTTCCTTTTCGTGTGTGTGGGTGGTGTGTGTGTGTGTGTGTGTGTGTGTGTGTGTGTGTGTGTGTGTGTGAGTAGGATGCATCTTCGCAACGGAACCCACATATAAGGCTTCTAATTCCCTCCAAAGGCTTCTTCACTTAGCATTACAGTTAATACTCTTTTCATGACCGCAATCCAATCTTATTTTGCACTTACCATTTTTCATCTTTTATACGTTTGTTACCTTTTTATTTTGTTTTACAGTAAGGGAAGCGCAAAAATATAAAGAAAAAACAAAAAATTCCGCTAATCACTGCTTCTATAAATGATAATAAGAATGGAATGGCCAGAAAAGAGGTCGATTTTGAGTAGATGTTATTTTTTTTTTCATATATGTTCATCCATTCATACATCCCTACGTTCATACATTCACACGAGTCTTCTAAAACATGTATCACTTTTCTTCTCTAATGTTTTTCCTTCATTTTTCAAACCACTTTATCATTCCGAGGTCAATTGGGAAGCTAAGCATATACTAGATGACCCTAACTAACTAACTAAGAATATTCGTTTTCTTCATTTTTCTAACCACTATCATTCCGAGGTCAATTGGGAAGCTAAGCGTATACTAGAAGACACTAACTATAGCTATCAAAGGATGTTCGCTTGAGGTTAACCCTGTTCTTTCTGCTGTGTCTCCGAAGCTCCTGGTGCAAGTAACACGCCTGCACCCCAAACAAAGGCAGCACATTCAGTATTTCTAGGCTCCGTGTGTGTCTGAGGGGCTGATGAAGTTATGATGCGAGAGAAGAATATACACTTCCTCGAAATCAAGAAATCGATGTGTTCCATTTTTACCAGAGGGAGAGAGAGATAGGAATGTTACTACGACCTCAACACACGCATTCAATTTCAGTTTGAATGTACACAATGTATTTTTTTCGTGTTTCTGTGGGATTACTGAACCCAACACATGTATTTTTTTTAATGTTCGAATCTAATTGCACTATATTTTTTCAGTGTTTGTTAGACTGATGAGATTATGATGCGAAAAAATATATATTCTTCCTCGACACAAAGAAGTGCAGGTAAATCTAGTCTTAGTTGAGAAGGAAATGGATCACTACCAGGATCTTATGAAGTTTTGGATCCATCTACACTATATTTTTTCAGTGTTTGTTAGACTATTTATTTACATTACTTTTTCCATTGTTTTGTATCTCATATGTTATTCAGGATATTTCTTTTTTTGCCCCGTTAGCTGTACAGAAGGGTTGGGTCGAGTTAGGGAGCTCCAATGTTGCTGCTGACGCTGGTGGCTGTTATCCTGCTCGTGATTAAGTATAAAGCGAATTTACATTACCTTTTCTATTGTTTTGTATCTATTATGTTATTCAGGATGTTTTTTTCTTTGCCCCGTTAGCTGTACAGAAGGGTTGGGTTGGGTTAGGGAGCTCCAATGTTGCTGCTGACCCTGGTTGTTATCCTGTCCGTGATTAAGTATAAAGCGAATTTACATTACCTTTTCTATTATTTTGTGTCATTATGTTATTCAGGATATGCTCGTGATTAAGTATAAAGCGAATTTACATTACCTTTTCTATTATTTTGTATCTATTATGTTATTCAGGATGTTTTTTCTTTGCCCCGTTAGTTGTACAGAAGGGCTGGGTCGAGTTAGGGAGCTCCAATGTTGCTGCTGACCCTGGTTGTTATCCTTCCCGCTCGTGATCAAAAGGACAAAGCGAAAAACGTAGCAGATGTATTATGTTTTCTGGCCCGTGTTATATATGACCTGCCAGGGGCTACAACTATTCCATTAATTGCTGTGGCGTATTAATGGTGGGCTGCTCGGAGCTTTATTAGTCCCTCTCTCTCTGTGTCTCTCTTTCTTTCTCTCCCTCCCTTCCCTTCGCCGCGACACGTCTTGCCCTGGCCATCGGTGCAGAAATTAAGTTAGCGCGGGTCTGAAGGCTAAACCCAAAATTATCAACCAGATTTTGATCGAATTAGACGAAGAAAATTGGACCGGAGTGGCTCGGGGCATGCTTCCTTCTTACGTCCATGCACCTTCGTCTCGGTTCTCTTACGTCAACGAAGAGAGAGAAAGCAAGGGAAGGAAGGAAAAGAAGGCAGAAAACAGCAACAGAAACACACACACACAAAAAAAGACGGGAAAAAAGTTAAACGAAAGCAACAGAGAATAAAAGAGACTCAAAAAGCAACACAATGATAACAGACGAACTAAGAAACGAGAAAAAGGAGACCAAATTAACAGAAAAAAATACATGACTGTGGAGGAGGAGGAGGAGGAGGAGAGAGAGTAGAGAGAGGAGGAGGAAGTGGAGAGAAGGGAAAGGGGTGTTTATTTTTAACTCCATTTTGTGTATGAAGAATGAGAGGAAAGGAGGGAAGGTAAAGAGAGAAGAGGGGAGAGGGTAGGCAAGTTATATGTATGAGTCGCGGGAGGGAAGAAATACGAAGAGAAATATAGAATGAAGAGAAAAAGAGAAGGGGAAGGCAGGTAGGGGAGAGAGAGAGAGAGAGAGAGAGAGAGAGAGAGAGAGAGAGAGAGAGAGAGAGAGAGAGAGAGAGAGAGAGAGAGAGAGAGATGAAACACACACACACACACACACACACACACACACACGGAAAACCAGAATATATGCAAAAAAAAATATTCATGATAAAACTTTCACTTGAATCAAAACTTTTGGTCCACAATTTTTTTTATTTCGAGTTTCTTTTCCGTCTCGCTGTGAAACTCGACCACACACACACACACACACACACACACACACACACACACACACACACACACACACACATCCCTACATAATCATAAGCCTTGCGAGGGAGAAGCTGAACCTAATCACGACCAAGATACTGATGAAATTAGTCCTCCTTCTCCTCCTCCTCCTCCTCCTATTCCTCCTTCTCCTCCTCTTCCTCTTCCTGTTTTCTGTGCTAATGTTCAGGAAATGTGGCAAAGTAGTACCATGAACCCTCACTACCGTCTCTCTCTCTCTCTCTCTCTCTCTCTCTCTCTCTCTCTCTCTCTCTCTCTCTCTCTCTCTCTCTCTCTCTCTCTCTCTCTCTTAATGTATGTATGTATGTATGTATGTATGTATGTATGTATGTGTGTATATTCTTTCTATATCTCTTTCCCTTTCCTCGTATTTTTAGCTTTTGTACGAGTAACTTCACCCCTGCGACTTTTCCATGCTCTCTCTCTCTCTCTCTCTCTCTCTCTCTCTCTCTCTCTCTCTCTCTCTCTCTCTCTCTCTCTCTCTCTCTCTCTCTCTCTCTCTCTCTCTCTCTCTCTCTCTCTCTCTCTCATCCTTTTATTCTCCCTATCCTATCCCAGATAATCCTTCCCGTCCTATCTTTCTCTCTTTCATTCCGTCAACTCTCTTTTATTTTCTTTGTTTCCCTTGTTCCACTTTTAGCTCCTCCTGTATAATCATTCGCCTTTCCCTGTTTTCTCTTATGTCTTCTTCCTCCTGTTTTCCTCTTTACATTACTTCTCTTTCCTCCCTCTACTACTCTTTAATCTTTTGTTCTTTCCTTTCTTTTTATTCTGATTTTCTTCCTCTGTTCCTCCTTTATCTCCTGCTTTCTTTCTTCTTTTTTTATTGTATTTTCTCCTTTTGTTCCTTCTACTTCCCCCGTTTATCTTTACTTACTGTCTACTTTTCGCCATTTTCCTCCTACTTCTCCTCTTGTCTCTTCAGTTTATCTCCTTATTTACTTTTTCGTCTCTCCACTTATGTTTAGTCACTGATACATCCCATTCCAACTATGTTTTCCCGCGCTTTTCTTCTGTAACTACTATTCAAATTCCTATTCTCGTCTATTTTTCCCTTATACTTTTTCCCCTCTTCATCTGCTGTTTATCAATTTCTATCTCTTTTCTAATTCATTTTATCCGCTATTCTTCTATAACTGCCAAGCCAAGTGTATCTTTTCTGCTCTTTTCCCGCTCTTTTCTTCTGTAACTACTATTCAAATTCCCATTCTCGTCAATTTTTCCCTTATACTCTTTCCCCTCTTCATCTGCTGTTTATCAATTTCTATCTCTTTTCTAATTCATTTTATCCGCTATTCTTCTATAACTACCTAGCGAAGTGTATCTTTTCTGCTCTTTTCTTCTCTAACTACTAACCAAATTCCCATTCTCTCCCATTTTTCCCTTACATTCTTTTTCTTCTTCATTTGCTGTTTATCAATTTCTATCTCTTTTCTAATTAATTTTATCCGCTATTCTTCTATAACTACCTAGCCAAGTATGCCTCCTCTGCTCTCTCCTATCTCCTCTCTTTCCCTCTCCTGTATCTCTTCTTCTCTCCTCTTCTTTCCTCCCTCCCTAGCCACGAATCCCCCTTTTCTCCTCCTTTTCTTCAACAACTATCTATTTTAGTGCCCTTTTCTTATTCCATTTCGTGTCTGTTCTCTCCTCTCCTATCTCTCGTATATCCCCTCTTTTCTCTTTCTCTTTTACTATATCTCCTCTCCTCTCCTTCACATTCTATCCTTGCCTCGAGTCCTCTCTTTCTCCTTCTACCTATTGTCCATTCACGTCACTTCTCCCCGCTCGACCTGCCGCCCTTCCCTCGTCCTAACCCAACCCCGCTGCTCCTCTCCCGTCCCTCTTCCCGCCGCCTCTACCCTTGTCCTAACCTCGCTGCGCCTAAACCGACCGTCCTCTAGGCTTTCCCCCACTCCGTCCTAACGCTCCCATCCTCTGCCCTCTCTCCCCTCCTCTCCAACCCCTCTCCCGTTAGTGTTTCTCTCTCCGGTGTCTCACTAACAACAAACTTTGAACGGAACGGCCCCGAAAAAGTCTCTCGAAGTCACATTCAGAGCGGCAACTGTTCGTGAGAGAGAGAGAGAGAGAGAGAGAGAGAGAGAGAGAGAGAGAGAGAGAGAGAGAGAGAGAGAGAGAAGCCAAAAAAAAAAATAATAGTTTGCCTGTGGAAGAAATGAGAGCAAAGACTTGAGGCGAGAAGAATCAACAGAAAACGAGAGAAAGAAAGAACATACCGAGAGCGAGAGCGAGAGAGAGAGAGAGAGAGAGAGGGGGGGGGGAGGGGATGAGGGAATAGGGAAGCTGGTCTCACTAATAGAATGAAGCCGCGGTAATCTGGTGAAAGAGGAATGAGAGTGTGGGATATTAAGTGGATGCAAATACGGCGGGAGGGAGAGAGAGAGAGGGAGAGGGAGACACGGCGGAGGATGGGGTACGAAGGGACACAGGAGCAGAGTCACCCCTTTTACTGCTCTGTTGGCTGTTGTGATGAATAGGAGACGGAAGGTAAGTTAATTTGTGACAGCTGGAAGGGAAACTGTCAATATTTTTCTTTCCTTAGTTCCTGAAACGGATGAAGTAAAAGGGGAATAAATGGAAGACTCGTTCATCCCTTAATTGCATAGAGTAACGAAGTCGATGTGTTGGCTGTTTTTTTATGACGCAGTGAGAGAGAGAGAGAGGTTAAGTTGATTTGTGATTTAGAGAAGGAAAGCAGTTAATATATTTTTGCCCTTACTCTTTAACTTGTGGATAGAGATATAGGAATAAAGGAGAAAAAAATAAAGACAACACAATTTCACCTCTTCCATCCCTAAAGTAACGAAGTGTGTTTCCTGTTTGGGATCACGGAGATAAAAGTTAAGCTCATATGTGACAGCCGGAAGGGAGAGTCGATATTTTTCACGTACCTCTAACTTGTGGAGACAGATAGAGGAGAGAGGACAAACAGAACATTTAGCCATCCGTTTTTATGCTGGGGTAACGAGGTCAATGTGTTGGCTGTTTGGGATCACGGAGATAAAAGTTAAGCTCATATGTGACAGCCGGAAGGGAGAGTCTGTTGCCTGTTTTTGATGATGGACAGAGATAAGCTGATTTGTGGAGACAGATTGAGGAGAGAGGACATAAACAGTACGCCCATTCATCGCTTTATGCTGGGGTAACGAGGTCAATGTGTTTCCTGTTTGGGATCACGGAGATAAAAGTTAAGCATTTGTGGCGGCTGGAAGGGAAACACTCAATTCTTATGTTCTTCTCCCTACATGAGGAAACGAATAAAGGAGGGAGATAACCGTAGACTCATTCACCCCCTCCTTGGGTAATGAAGTTAGTGTGATGGCTGTAGTGATGACATAGAGAGAAGTTAAGTTCATTTGCGAGGCAGGGAGGAATCAATTATTTTTTCCCCTACGGATGAAGGCTTTGCCCCCTCCTTGGCTACAGTCACTAAGTCAGCCAGTCATCGCCATCCTTCGCTCATAGTTTTAACACGAGGATGAGGTGAGGGAGAATAGGTAAACTGGCAGAACACAGTCACTCCTTTACTTGTGTGTGTGTTGATACTTTGAGAAAACGAAAAGCAGGTTGACTGACTGACTGACTGGTTGATTGATTGACTGACTGACTGACTGGTTGATTGATAGATTGACTGACTGAATGACTGAGTGACTGACTGATTGATAGATTGACTGACTGACTAACTGACTGACTGACTGACTGACTGACTGCTTGACTGACTGACTGACTGATTGACTGATTGATTGGGATATGTGATCATGACGAGGGAGAAGAAAATTTCATAGCTTATAACGTTTTTGACAAAGGGAAGGAAGAAACTGAAGCTCATCCGTTCTTTGCTCATTGCGAAAAAGATGAAGATAAAAATATCGAGGTAGTCACTGCTTAATGTTAGTCAGGTTATGAAGAAAAAGATCACTCCCAACCCCACATGTCTTAGATAGTTATTTGAAAAGAGAAAGACTTAAAGAAACAAGGACCATACAAGCCATCAAAAACCTATGAAGAAGTTACGAATAAGAAAAAAATAAAACAGGTAAAAGAAAACAAGGAGTCTTAACACCCACGCTGTCTCATCCATTTCACGTACGGGAAAGAAAACTCGGAAAAAAAAACATCCACAAATCCCCGCGCTGCCTCGTCCATTACGCGTTAGGATGACAAAAAAGAATCAATCAGGCAGAGAGAGAGAGAGAGAGAGAGAGAGAGAGAGAGAGAGAGAGAGAGAGAGAGAGAGAGAGAAAACTTGTAATCTCTCCCCAAAAGATGAAAAAAATATACTTGTAACCTCTCCTGGAAACATACACACACACACACACACACACACACACACACACACACACACACACACACACACACACACGCAACCTCGTCTGGAAAGATAAAAAAAAAGTTTGTAACCTCTGCTTGAAAGAGGAAAAACAAACATACATATAATCTCTTGTGCCGGGAAGTGGGAAACTATAGACATGTAACCTTTGTGCCGTGTAAGAGCAGCGGGCAAACACACTAACCTCTTCTGCTGGAGAGAGACACAGATAGCAGCCTTTCATTACCGTCCAAGTGAAGGAAAGTTACGAGCCGAGAACCGCTGTGCCGCCGGGGACGTCAACAACAGCAACCAGACCTTTAACAACTTCATGCCGCGCTCCGGTGGTGATGGTCAGAATGCTATACACACACACACACACACACACACACACACACACACACACACACACACACACACACACACACACACACCTTCCCTTTCCTACCCTTCCCCTCCTATTATCTCGCTTTCTTTATCTTTTCCTCCAATTCTATCCATTTCCACAAATTTACAATCCTTTCTTCCACACACACACACACACACACACACACACACACACACACACACACACACACACACACACACACACACACACACACACTTCCCCTCCCCACGCACAAGCTCACAAGCAAACCCTAAAATACATACCAAACCAAAGCAGAAATTTTAACTCTATCTTTTTCTGTATAATAAGCAACGGATAAAATACATAATCTTAGTAAGAAACGAGAACGTTTTTTCCTTTTAACAACCTCCCACCCACCACTGGTACATACAGGGCTGCGGGAGGAACAATGAAGCACACACACACACACACACACACACACACACACACACACACACACATATACGTACACACCAGCCAGGCCTAGCCACCGCACGCCGCCACACTCCGGCACCCGCACTGCAGAGAAATGCAGACTAGACCTGGCAGACCGAGCTCAACCTTATCCAGAGCCAGTACTAACATAGCCCAGCCCCTTGCTAAAGTAACCTCACCTAACCTCGCAGTACTCTCCAATTCTTACATTCTGACATGGAGAGGAAGACTAACCTCACCGGACCTCACAGAACACTCAGATATTGACACGAGGAAGATAACTAACCTCACCTAACCTCACCCAAACCTCACAGCACACACCAATACTCACATTTTGCCATGACGAAGAAAACTAACCCATCATAGCCTCACGCAACCTCACAGCACACACCAATACTCACATTTTGCCATGACGAAGAAAACTAACCCATTCTAACCTCACCCAACCTCACAGCACACACCAATACTCACATTTTGCCATGACGAAGAAAACTAACCCATCCTAACCTCACCCAACCTCACAGCACACACCAATACTCACATTTTGCCATGACGAAGAAAACTAACCCATTCTAACCTCACACAACCTCACAGCACACACCAATACTCACATTTTGCCATGACGAAGAAAACTAACCCATCATAGCCTCACCCAACCTCACAACACACACCAATACTCACATTTTGCCATGACGAAGAAAACTAACCCATTCTAACCTCACCCAACCGCACAACACACTCACATATATCCATGACGAAGAAAACTAACCCATCATAGCCTCACCCAACCTCACAGCACACACCAATACTCACATTTTGCCGTGACGAAGAAAACTAACCCATTCTAACCTCACCCAACCTCACAACACACTCACATTTTGCCATGACGAAGAAAACTAACCCATCCTAACCTCACCCAACCTCACAGCACACACCAATACTCACATTTTGCCATGACGAAGAAAACTAACCCATTCTAACCTCACCCAACCTCACAACACACTCACATTTTGCCATGACGAAGAAAACTAACCCATTCTAACCTCACCGAACCTCACAACACACTCACATTTTCCATGACGAAGAAAACTAACCCATCATAGCCTCACCCAACCTCACAGCACACACCAATACTCACATTTTGCCATGACGAAGAAAACTAACCCATTCTAACCTCACCCAACCGCACAACACTCACATTTATCCATGACGAAAACTAACCCATCATAGCCTCACTCAACCTCACAGCACACACCAATACTCACATTTTGCCATGACG
Organism: Eriocheir sinensis; assembly: GCF_024679095.1. Classification (NCBI taxonomy): domain Eukaryota; kingdom Metazoa; phylum Arthropoda; class Malacostraca; order Decapoda; family Varunidae; genus Eriocheir; species Eriocheir sinensis. Next base: position 879,465 of record NC_066553.1, read on the forward strand.
AAGAAAACTAACCCATTCTAACCTCACCCAACCGCACAACACTCACATTTATCCATGACGAAGAAAACTAACCCATCATAGCCTCACCCAACCTCACAGCACACACCAATACTCACATTTTGCCATGACGAAGAAAACTAACCCATTCCAACCTCACCCAACCGCACAACACACATTTTTCCATGACGAAGAAAACTAACCCATCCTAACCTCACCCAACCTCACGAAACACACCAGAATACTCACGTTTTGACATGAGGAGCGCGGAGACCATCGCTCTGGGAGGCCACGAGAGGCAGAGCAGCACCACCAGGAGAACTTGGTGTCTTGCCGCCCATTGGCTGTTCAGCGCCCCTGCCACCTCGCCCGGCCAACCAATCATAGCGCAGACAAGGCTCGCCACGGGGTCACAAGGCTTTAGGAGGCTGGTTAGGTGGTATTTCCTTAGTTTTTTCGCCCTTGGATATATTCTGTGTTGTTTTTTAGCTCTGTTTTGCTTCCTTTAGTTCGGGTCGCGCACTCACTCATTAAGTCAGGATTAGTTTTGTGTTTTTAAAGTAATGTTTTTAATGTTTTTTTCTTTTCTTCGACGAGTGTTTGTTTGACCTTGTTTTTTTTCTTGTTTATTTTTTTCACACACTATGCACTCGGTTTGTTTTAATTTTGGTGTTTATTTGTTTGTTTTATAGTTGTTTTATTTTTTTGTGTGTTTTTTCTGATGGTGTGGTTACTTTATTTTACTTAAACTCACTTACTCACTTAAATTAAAACTTTGACTCGCTCTCTTAATAATCTACCTTTCCTTCTCTCTTTTTTTATTTATTTACTTATTATCTTTACTTTTTGAGGTTAGTATATGGCGCTTTTATTTCTTGTCTCGGTGTGATTTTAGTTTCGTTTTTCTTTTGTTTTTTTTCCCGTTTTCTTGCTTCCTTCGCACCTCCTCCACACACACACACACACTCAGGCAAACTGTGTCTTGATTTGCTCCCAGGGATTGTCTCTTCTTCCACTTCTGCTTCTCCTCGGCTCCCCTGTCGGTCGCCTCCTCCGCCAATTCTCCTTTTGTTTTCCTCTCTTACTATTTCCGCTTTTTCTTGCTTCTCTTTCGCCTTGTCTCATGCTCTCTCGGGGCCATTGTCACGGATCATATTTTCTTTCTTTTCTCGCACTTCGTTTTTTTCTTAGGATTCGTTCAATGCAAGTCCTCGTTTTCCTCTATCTCTTTCCGGCTTAGTGTAAATGTAGTATTGCAGCTTTTATCAAAACACTGTCACGCCGCACAGCATTACCACCAGCAAGGGTTTTCATGGACTACTTGTATTGCAGGATGCGTAGGAGCAGGAAAAGGAGGAGGCGGAGGAGCAAAAGGATGGAAAGTCAGGGCGTTGCTGGAGCAGGGTAAGAAATCTTTTCACCAATACACTTCGTCAACGCAGAGGAAAAAGAGGAGAAGGTGGAGGAGATGGAGAAGGAGGGAGAGGAGGAGGGGAAGGACGAGGGTGTTCAGTGGCGGAGTGACTCCCTCCCCACTCCTGATGCGGCGGCGCCTCCAGAGTTTCTGCAGAGGATGGGGCGACCTGCAACAAAAGAGAAAACCATTGTAGTAAAGAAGTGAAGCGAAAAAACAGTGATAAAAATGTAAAATCAAGACACCTCTCTGCCCGAAATTGACCACTATTTGGCCCACTCATTTATATTTGCTTATGAAGGAGCAGTGATTAGCGGGCTCTTTCTCCTCATTATTAATTTTTGCCCTTGCGCTGTTTTCTTAACTGTAAAAAACAAAAAAAACAACAACAAAAAAAACTATAGCAATATGATGATAGGATAACTTCCGGCAAAAGAGAAAACTGTTGAAGTGAGGTTAGGTTAAGATGGGCTAGGTTAGATTGGGTTGGGGTGAGTGGTGTTGCATTGGGTTGGGTTAGGTTGTTTTGTGTTGGGTTGGGTAAGGTTAGGCAGTGATGGTGGTGATAGGGCTGGATTACGTTAGGTTACGGTAGGTTAGGGTGGGATGGGTTAGGTTGGATTAGGTTAGGTTAGGTTGGATTAAGTTAGGTTGGGTTGGGTTAGGTTAAGTTAGGTTAGGTACACCACAAAAAAGAACCGTTGTAATGAAGTGAAGCAAAGACATATGATAAACGTTACAGTAAATAATAAAAAAATGTTAATAAAAAAATGTTGATAAAAGTGCAGAATCGAGTAAATAGTAGTGTATTGAGGGACTGACCTGCAGCACCCGCCAACACAGTGCTTCGGTAATGGACTAAGGCTTACACGCGAACACTCAGCAGGAAAGCCGATGAAACAGCAAATGTGATGTGTAAATATGATATACTAATGGACATGACTGCGACCACCACCACCACCACCACTGCTACTATAAAAAAAAATAGTAATATCACACCCACCACCTCTACTATTAATATCACAACCACCACCTCTAAACCACTACCACCATCACCACCACCATCACCACTACTGCTATTAATATCACACCCACCCACCTCTAAACCACTACCACCATCACCACCACCACAACCACTACTATTAATATCACACCCACCTACACCAAAACCACCACTGCTATTAATATTACAACCACCACCTCTAAACCCACTACCACCATCACCACCACCACCGCCACCACTGCTATTAATATTACACCCACCACCTCTACACCCACTACCACCATCACCACCACCACAACCACCACTGCTATTAATATTACACCCACCACCTCTACAACCACTACCACCATCACCACCACCACAACCACCACTGCTATTAATATTACACCCACCACCTCTAAGCCCACTACCACCATCACCACCACCACAACCACCACTGCTATTAATATTACAACCACCACCTCTAAACCCACTACCACCATCACCACCACCACCACCACCACTGCTATTAATATTACACCCACCACCTCTACAACCACTACCACCATCACCACCACCACAACCACCACCATTACTACTACTACCTCCAAAACCACCACCACCACCACCACAACCACCACCAATATTATCGCCACCACCCCCACCACCACCACCAAAAGCACCACTACCTTAATAACCACCACAATCAATAATCATTCCACCATGTTAATTTTTTTTTTTTTATCTGTCTATCTCTTTCATTTAATGTTTTCACACACACACACCACCACCACCACCACCACAACTATTACTGTTACCACAACCACCACCACCACAACCACCATCTCTACCACCACCACCACCACTACCATCACTACACATATAAGAATTTCCACTAACCTTTTTTTTCTCCCTCGGTCATTGGTTAAGCCCTATTCTTATCCACTAAACACTAAAAATTAATAGAAATTCCACCATCGTAATTTCTTTATGTCTATCTCTGTTTTTTTTGTTTTATCTATCTTATTTCTTCATCTATCCATCATTCACAACTTACATTGACATCAAACCCAAATAATGACAATAAAAACAAAATAGAAATACACATGAACAGAGAGATTAGTATATTATTTTTCCTATTCCTTCCTTTAATACATTTCCTCGCGGGTTTCAAATCAGCAAACTTTCCTTATTTGCACTTTTCTTTTGGGTTTGATGTCGGAAAGAGAATTAAAAACAAAAACAAAAAACAGACACACACAGACAAGCCAAGTATTCTTTTCCCCTCTCAAATTGCAAGAAGACCTCGAAAAAAATATGGAATGTCATCTGAAAAGTTTCCTATTCTCTCTCTCTCTCTCTCTCTCTCTCTCTCTCTCTCTCTCTCTCTCTCTCTCTCTCTCTCTCTCTCTCTCTCTCTCAGGAACCTTGCATGCAAAAGTTACTGAGCTGCAAAGGAAGAGGATGAGATGCAGGAAGAGGACGAAGAGGAGGAGGAGGAAGAGGAGGAGGAGAAGGAGGAAGAGAAGGCAGTGGAGTAGAAAGATAGAAAAGGAAAAAAAATAATAATAAAAATAAGGATAGAAAAAAAGAAACCAAGAAAAGAAAAACAATGGAAAAGAAAAAGGAAGAAAAGGAGAAAGAAAAGAAACACACACACACACACACACACACACACACACACACACACACACACACACACACCTAAAAACATAATCTTGAAACACTTGCTCGTTCAAATTTCCGAGAAGCAGAATGTGTGGTAATGATTTCCTTCCTCCTCCTCCTCCTCCTCCTCCTCCTCCTCCTCCACCTCCTCCTCCTCCTCCTCCTCCTCCTACTCCTCCTCCCCCTCTTCCTCCTCCTCCTTCTAATCTCCTTTCGCCTGACCTCACACACTAGTTCTGTTAACGCAATTGAGTACACACGCAAAGTCACGTCTCTCTCTCTCTCTCTCTCTCTCTCTCTCTCTCTCTCTCTCTCTCTCTCTCTCTCTCTCTCTCTCTCTCTCTGTGTGTGTGTGTGTGTGTGTGTGTGTGTGTGTGTGTGTGTGTCTCTCTCTCTCTCTCTCTCTCTCTCTCTCTCTCTCTCTCTCTCTCTCTCTCTCTCTCTCTCTCTCTCTCTCTCCTCCTCTCCTCCTCCTCCTCCTCCTCCTCCTTCTCCTCCTCCTCCTCCTCCTCCTCCTCCTCCTCCTCCTCCTCCTTCTCCTCTTCCTCTTCCTCTTTTGTTTTAGGAGAGTTTTTCTCTTGCTTGTTGCCAACTCTTCCTCCACTTTTTTTTTTTAATCTTTTCTCGTTACGTTTTCTGTTTTCCTCATGTGCGATTTCTCTCACAATTACTCTCTCTCTCTCTCTCTCTCTCTCTCTCTCTCTCTCTCTCTCTCTCTCTCTCTCTCTCTCTCTCTCTCTCTCTCTCTCTCTCTCTCTTACTTATACACATTACTTAATTTTTTCCTCTTCAATTATTCTTTCTTATTCTTCTTTTTTACCTTCTTTTTGGTCACTTCTAGACAGCTCTCCTTCTTTCACTTCATCAGCGTTTTCTTTTTTTCCTTTTTCCTTTAATCCTGCCTTTGCTTCTTTCCTTACTACTTCATACCTACTCAAGTTTCTCTCTCGCTACTTTTCCCATTTTTTCCTTTTTTTTTTCATTTCATTCCTCCTCTCCTACATATTTACTTTCCTTCCTTCCCCTTTCTTTTTCCCTTTTATAGTTTATCTCTTCCTTCCTCTCTTCTTCCCTATCCATCTACATATATAAGTCCGTTTCTTTCCTTTCTTACCTTTTTCCTCCTTTCCCTTCTCTTCCCAGTACCTACCTGGCTGCCTCTTACTTCTCCTCACCGTCACCTACCTAACTTTTCCCTCCCTCCCTCTCCCTCAGTCACCCCCCCCTCCCTTCTTCCCTCCTCCGCACAGCCAGGTGAGTGATGAGGGCTATTAATATCCACCTCAGGTCCATCTCCAAGGCGTCTCCTTCCCCAGATATTATCACTGCAATATTGGCGCACCGCCGGCCTGGACTAGACGACTTCGCGCATCGGTGGGACGCGTGACCGGCGCCTCGGATTGCCGATAAGAAGATTCTCACCACTGGACTCCGGGACCTTGAAAGTGTTCCTCGGTCCATATGTTTTACTAATTAGACTTCCCTATTTACCTACCTCTGAATACCTCTGACTGATGAAACATTCTCACCTGGAATCTGTGACCTCGACAATTACTCCTCTGTGTACCTGTATCCTGATTAGACTAACTCATTCGTACCTTTAATAGTTTCTTTTTGTACAGCTGTTTTTCATTAGTCTGGCTTATGACACGTGTCTCGTAGGATCAAAAAGAATATTTGAACCTAGACTACGACCTCGATAGTTGCTCCTCTCTGCACCAGCATACATAATAGATTAGTTTATTAGCGTACCTTGTAATAGTTCCTCTTTGTATAGCACTTGATGTTGCGCCTCTAGGGATCAGTAATATTCTACCATGGCCTCTGCGACCTAGAAAATTGCTTATATATGTAACTGTATACTCATTATTCTGGCTTATTTATGAACGACTAAAATGTTCCTCTGTTCACCTGCTTAATCATTAGAAGAGCTTAATGATCTGTCCACCCGTTTAACAATTAGTCTGCCTCCTTTGCGAACCTTTCAAAATGTTCCTCTCTGCTCACCTGTGTAACCATTAGACAGGCTCACTTACACCCCCAGAATAAATACAACTTCTCTTTATCACCCTATGGAGCTTTTTACCCCGTCGTGTTGCCGCCTAGTAAGGGACTAAGCACCTCTTGTCAACACGTAGTCGGCTCTAAGTGCACCTCTTTTTCCACCTAACGAAGAACTGAACACCTTCGTCACGAGAGTTGAGGTAACCCACACCTGAGAATGTACCGCCTGTCTACCTGAACGAGAGAACTGAAGTGAGTAAGAACCTGAGTATTTACAACCAGCGTCCCTGAATGAGAGAACACGTAACCGGCTGTAAGTGCACCTCTTTTTCCACCTAACGAAGAACTGAACACCTTCGTCACGAGAGCGTTGAGGTAACCCACACCTGAGAATGTACCGCCTGTCTACCTGAACGCGAGAGCTGAAGTGAGTAACAACCTGAGTATGTCGAGTAGCGGGCTTTTTTTATATTATTGTTTCCTTTTGTTGTGCCTTTGAGCTGTCTCCTTTGTTGTAAAAAAAAAAAAAAATGTACCACAACCCACAAGTGTACCAGAACGAGGAAAGTGAAGTGATTTGCACCCAAGTATGTTCCGCCTCTCTACCTGAGCTAATGATGCCGTGGATGTGAGTGGGCTCCCCGTCCGGCTCACCTCTCTCATCACCGCTTGTCTTATTACGGCACTTCAGGACACGCAACAGACACATGTTTTTGTCTGTGAATGTTTTTTTTTTCTCTTTCTTACTAATTTTCTTTTTCTACGTTCGTGTCTTCCTTATTTTTATTTTTTTGCCTTCCTTTCATCTACTCTATATTTTCTTTCTTTCTCTGCACACACCTGTTTACGTTCAAGGCTTCTGTTTTTCGTTTATACTTTCTTATTTTCTTTTGCTTTATTCTGTTTCTTGCATGTTAATCTTTTCTCCTCCTCCTCCTCCTCCTCCTCCATCATCTTTTTTTTCTTCTTCTTCTTCTTCTTCTTCTTCTTCTTCTTCTTCCTCTTATTCCCCCTCCTCCTCCTCCTTCATTACTGTCACCACGCCTCCACCACCAACCATAACGCAGCCAACACACATTTGCACAAGACGTCGATCGAAACTATTCAACGAAACACGCATCATTATCCTCCTCCTCCTCCTCCTCCTCCTCTTGCACCTCCTCCTTTTCCTCCACTACCAATACCTCTCAAGACCATGTACTGACAAGAATTAGACGAGTCCCCCCTTAATAATAAAAAAAAAAAACCGAAGCCCACACAGCACCGTTAATGGCAGGAAAAAACAAACAAACAGGTATAAGTAGAGAGGAAAAAGGAGTCTGGGTTACCTGTGTGTGTGTGTGTGTGTGTGTGTGTGTGTGTGTGTGTGTGTGTGGAGGTCAGGTAAAGGTGAGACTAGTGACCTACATAGCCGGAGGGAAAAGGGGGGGAGAGAGAGAGAGAGAGAGAGAGAGAGAGAGAGAGAGAGAGAGAGAGAGAGAGAGAGAGAGAGAAGGGCTGGATGGAAGAATGGAAAGAGAGGAGAGGGAAAGAGGAGGAAACATGTGTGTCGAAAGAGGAAAGTGTTAGGTAAGGGTGGAGGTAAATGTTCCTCCACACCTGATGAGGGGAGAGAAGGGAGAGAAGGAGGGGAGGGAAGGGGAAGGGAGAGAGGGGAGAGAAGGGCTGTTGAAGGGGAGGAGAGGAAAGGAGAGGAGGAAACACGAGAGGTAAGTAGATGGGTGGTTTTCCGTCACTTATTTGATTGTCTGTCTGTCTGTCTGTCTGTCTGTGTTTATATGTGTGTCTGTATTTCTCCTTCTGTCTGTTTGTCTCTCACTGTCATTATCTCTGTTTATCCATATGCCTGTCTGTTACTGTATGTGTGTCTCTGTCTGTACCTCTGTCCGTCTGTAATTTTCTGTTTCTACATGTGTCTCTGTCTGTTGGGGTCTTATTCTGTCAATCTTAATTTTAACTCCCTTTCTATCTGTCTGTCTGTTTCTATCTGTCTATCTCTTACACTCACACACAAACACACCCGAGAACACAAACGCACCCCTTTAACCCCCAACATCCCACACATTCACACCCACCCACACACCCATACAAATAATCGAACACAATACAAAAGCACATAGGCGTTGGGTGGGCGGGAGTAGATTCGGCCGAGTTCAAACACTCAAACATTTTTTAGCAAGGCGGTTTGAGAGTGTGAGGAATTTGACATAAAAAAAAGACACTTTCTACCACGCAACGTAATGGTAAATGTTAATGTTGCCTGCACCCCCGTCTGGACACATTAGCCGCACACACACACACACACACACACACACACACACACACACACATACACACATTACGTTGGCTTTTTATTTTACTTTTTTTCTTCGTGTAATGTTTTTTTTTTTTTTTTTTTACATAATGGACAGTTTATAGGGAAAGGGAAGGGACTTATTTTTATTACATTTATTATTATTATTATGTTTTGCAGTAGTAGTAGTAGTAGTAGTAGTAGTAGTAGTAGGCAGAAAAACGGTTTAAGAATGATAACAGTGTACAGGAAAAGCGAACAAAATAACATGAATAATATAAAACAGTGAATAAAAGAAAGAAATTCAAAAACAAGAAAATAAAAGCTGAAAAAAAAGTCCCCAAACCATTGATAATAAACGCCCACAGAGAACGAGAAGGAATATCAATCAGAAATAACGTCAAACCATAATATAATTGGACAAGAATAATTATGCGAGGCGGATAGCGATGAAGGGGAACGGGATGACATTAACACACGGAATAAAATCGGAGCAATATGGTAAACAAATGAAAGCGAAATTGAATCAGCAAAACGGTCAGGTAAAATTAATAAGAGCTGTCGTGACGCGCATAAAGAAAACAATTACACTAAAAAAAAAACAGAAAAAAAGGGAAAAGATAGCGACGCATATATTACAGATAACGAAATATACAGCCATGAAAATAAAGACTAAATGAAATGTACGCTGAACACATTATATTACCCGCGCTGTAATATTTAATTGAGAAAATATGTAACTAGGGAAATATTCGTCTCGCAAAATGTGTATGCAGATAAATGTAACTTGGCAAATATTTCTATAACTTTTTTTTTTATAGCTAAGGAGACAGTTCAAAGGCGTAAAGAAAAATACATAAAAAAAGCCCGCTGAACACTTATACAACTTAGGGAATACAGGACAAAAGCAAGATAAAAATAACGAAGCACGAAAATAAAGAAGCAGAAAAAAACGAAATAAATAACTAGATAATATATATAAAAAAAAACCGAATGTCCCTCAGGAAAAATTTTACTATTGAAATATACAACAAATGGCTTACATAACTAACCACATATGTGACTAGGGAGATATGTAGCTTAAAAAATAAATAACCAATTAAATATGTAACCAAGGCAATTAATAACTAGCAAATCTATTTAAACGTAGCAAAAAATAAGTAAGAATATAGGCCGCCCCAAAAACACCCATCCCAAAAATTCTTTAATTCGCGCCTAATAAGCCGCTAACAGCCGCTATCCGGGATTTACACGCCGCCAAGGACCAAAATACTTCCCCGGCGCCCTTCCACCCCGAGGCATTATCGCCCTTAAGGTTTCCAGTAATAAGGTTCAGAATACGTTAACAGCAGTTCTGGGCCGGCACGCTATTATCGCCCTTGGTGCCATGGGTACTAAGGGTGAAATTCGAGGGAAACTTCAGAAAGCAAAACCGTCTCTCTCTCTCTCTCTCTCTCTCTCTCTCTCTCTCTCTCTCTCTCTCTCTCTCTCTCTCTGTTCCCTTTTCTTTCCTTGCAGTTTGCCATTTATTCTACTCTCTCTCTCTCTCTCTCTCTCTCTCTCTCTCTCTCTCTCTCTCTCTCTCTCTCTCTCTCTCTCTCTCTCTCTCCTCCATATCGCTTTCCTCTCCATTGGGTTATTCCTTCTCATTTTCTTCCCTCCTTCCTTCCATAAATTTCTTCTCTCCTTCTCCTTTTTCTTCTTCTTTATCCCTCCAGTGACTCTAATTCTTGCTACATTCCTTCCCTCCCTTTCCACGCCTTTACTCTCTCTCTCTCTCTCTCTCTCTCTCTCTCTCTCTCTCTCTCTCTCTCTCTCTCTCTGGGTGTGAGAAAGGAGGGCCAAGTTTAGTGTTATACTCTCCTTCTTTCTTCCTTTCTTTTTCTCTTCCTTTTTCGTGTGTGTTATATTATATTTCATTTTTCTCTGTTTCTTTCTTCTTCTTTTTAAAACGGTGTATTTCTTGTTTTCTTCTTTTTTTCTTCTTGACTTGATTTTCTTTCCTCTTAATTCTTTTTTTCTTCTTCCTCTTTTTAGTGTTAGTCGGAATCTAATTTTCCTTATCGATGTTTCCTTTTTCTCATTCTCTTTTAATTCTCTTTTCTCCTCATTCTTTTTTTTCTTCTTCCTCTTTCGTGTTAGTCGGAATTAAATCTTTCCTTTCTTAACCTAATTTATCCTTCCTCCTCCTCCTCCTCCTCCTCCTCTTCTTTTATTATGTTTTCGTCTTTTTCTCCTTATTTCTTCTTATTCAATTTGGTTTTCCTTTTTCTCAGTTTAAATTTTTCTTCTTCCTCTCTTTTTTCGTATTAGTCGAAATCAGATCTTCCTTTATTTAACTTAATGTCTCCTTCTTTCTTACTCCTCTTCATTATTTTTTTTGTTTTTTCAACCATTTTTTTTCTAATTTATCTTTTCTATTTATTTTTTTCTATTCTTTTCTTTCGTTTTTTCCTCCCACCATTTTTTCCTCTCGTCTATTCTGTCTTTTCTCCATTCACACCTTTCTCTATTGCTTCTAATTTCTCCTTTCTACTTTTTTTCTTATATTTTCTTATCTTTTTCCCCAATTTTCTCCTCTCTCCATTCTGTCCTTCCTCCAGTCCCGTTTTTCTCCATTTTCTTCTAATTTCTCCTTTTTAATTCTCTTCTTTTTCTCGCTTTTTCTCCCACCATTTTTTCTCTCACCTCCATTCCCGTCCTTCTCCATCTCTTCTATTCCCTTCCTTATCTCCTCTCTTTATTTCCTCTCCTGACACCTCGGCCTCTCTTCTTTCTCTCCCTATCTCTTTCTCGCTTCCTCCACCTGTTCCTCCTCCTCCACTTGCTCTTCCTTCTCCATCTTCCTACATTTCTTCCATAATCTTAACCTTAAATGCTTCCGTTTCCTTGATTATCTTCCTTCTTTATTCCTTCCTTTTCCCCTCGGCAGACACCTTCTCCTTCATTCTTTTTCTCTCCATCTTTATTTTTTCTTTTTCGTTTCTTTTTTCTTTCTTCTTTTTCTTTCCTTATTATTGTTTCCTTTATTCTATTTTTTTGTTGTTCCTTCTCTGCTTCTCTCCTTTCAGTATCTTTTCTATTTCCCTTTTTCTCTTATTTCTTTATCATAATTTGTTGTTTTCCTTCTATTATATCTTTTCTCTATATTCTTTTCTTTATCTCTTAACTCTCAACTTCTCTCTCTTCTCCTTCTCTTAATCGCTTTCTTTCATTCTGTTACTGTCTTCTTAACGTTGCTTTTATTTGCTGTATAAATTCATAAGATAATCGTAACTTCTTTTAATATCTCTATTTTCCCTCCTTTCTATTTCCTAAGGTGAGATTTCTGACTTTCTCTCTCTCTCTCTCTCTCTCTCTCTCTCTCTCTCTCTCTCTCTCTCTCTCTCTCTCTCTCTCCATATTATATTCCGACCACCTTCTCTTCGTATTTCTTTTTCTTCCTCTCTTTCTCCTCTTACATTCATTCTCTAATCTTGATCTTATTCTTTTATATTCTCTTTCTCCTTTATTTTTTTTCTTTTATTTTCTCAGCTGGCATCTCCGACATTATCTCGGTTTTCTTTATCTTGATTTTACCTCATCTTTTTTTTCTTATCTCATTTATCTTCTTCTTTTTCTGCTTTTTCTTTTACTCTCTATTTTCTTCTCTTATTTCTTATTTGTCTTCTTTTCCCTTTTGCGTTTTATTTTCTATTCTTTTCTTCTCCTCCTCTTTCTTTTTTTCTATTTCCTTGATCTTATATATTTTTTTCTTTATTTCTCTTTCTCTTTCTTCTTCCTCTTCGACTTCGTTCTCCTCTTTTGATTCTCCTTCCTCCTCCTCCTCTTCCTCTTCCTCTTCCTCTTCCTCCTCCGCCTTCCTTCACCCTCTCCCTAACCTCAAAATCTCAAAAAAAGTGGTTAAAAAATGCCATTGGCTTCGAGGTATAAAAATGGAGATTATTAATTAATATTCACGTTTTTTTTTATATTAAAGAACGAGCTCTCTTCCCCTTCTCTCTCTCTCTCTCTCTCTCTCTCTCTCTCTCTCTCTCTCTCCTTGTCTTTTCCTTATTCCACAATCTTTCTTTCCTTCCTTTCTTCCTTCTTTCTTTCTTTCTCTCTCGTATTCTCAGTTTTGCCTCATTTTTTTCTTTCCTACAATATTTTCCATCTTTTTATTTTTTCTTCCTTCCTTTCTTTCTTTTTCTCTGTATCTCGCATTCTAAGCTTTTCCTTCTATATTCTCTTATTCTCTATCTTCCTTTCAGATAATCTCTCTCTCTCTCTCTCTCTCTCTCTCTCTCTCTCTCTCTCTCTCCGGGCGCAGCGAGAGGGTAAAATTGGAGCCAAACTTCTCTAGCTGGGAAGTTAGGTCACAGGCAGGGCAGTGCAGCGCCTCTTAAAATGCATCCCCGTGCCTCCTCCTCCTCCTCCTCCTCCTCTTCCTACTCTTCCTCCTCCTCCTCCTCCTCCATCGTCTCGACCGACCTCCTCCTTCTCCTCCTCCACCTCCTCTATCTTCGCCAGCTCCTCCTCCTCCTCTATCGTTTCTACACTTTTCTTTCTTCCTTTTCCATTTTCCCTTTTTCGTTAGTTGTAATATCTTTTTCTCGTTCTTCTTTTTCTTCTTTTTTCCTCTACTTTAAATTTTCTTACTCTTTCTCCTTTCTTTTCTTCATTTCCTTTCCTTCGTCTTTTTCCTCCTCCTCCTCCTCCTTCTTTTTTTCTCGTCTCGACCTCCTCCTCCTCCTCCTCTTCTGTGTCTTCGCCAGCTGTTTCTCAATCGTTTCTACTCCTTTCTTCCTTTCGATTTCCTTTTAATGTTGTCTATTTTACTTTTCAATACTTTATTTTTATTTTTTATAGGTAATGTCTCTATTCCTTTCTCTTTCCTCCCTTTTTCCTCTCTCACTTTCCTTTTTTCCTTTGTCTTTCTCGTCTTCTTCATTCCTAATTCTTTTCCAGTCCTCCATCTCCTTGTTCTCCTTCTCCTCGTCTTCCTCTCTCTTCTCCCTCCTATTCTTGTCCTGCTCGAGCGCATTCATTTTTCTCCTCGCGTGCGCTTTTTGTTTGTCTTTTCCTTTTGTTTTCTTGCTCTTTTAGGCTTGAGTCAAGTTTTTTTATATATTTATTTTCTTCTTTCACTTTTTTTCTTTTCTTCGTAATGCATCGAAATATGATACCTTCTCGGGGTTGTATTTTTTCTTCCATATCCATCAGTGCATTAAAAAGTGATGTTTTGTCCATTTTTTTTTCGTGTATACCTTTCTATCCCTAAAGAGAGAGAGAGAGAGACATAGAGATATTTAAATTGATATAGACAGGTAGATACAGATAGAAAGACAAATAGATAGAGATAACTAACTAGAGGGATTCCGAAGATATATATGGAAAATTTCACTCGCTTTCTATACATAAGATAACGAAAGGAATCTGACCCAACTATTATAAGCAAAAGAAAGCAAATATTGGTTGCATTCTCTCTCTCTCTCTCTCTCTCTCTCTCTCTCTCTCTCTCTCTCTCTCTCTCTCTCTCTCTCTCTCCCCTATTGACGCGGCTGTCGATGGTTCTCGCGGCCTCGTGGCGGTGCTGCCGAGGACGAGACACGAAACAAAGAGCCAACACACTCCTCTGATTAGGACGAGGAGGAGACTGCTCTCTCTCTCTCTCTCTCTCTCTCTCTCTCTCTCTCTCTCTCTCTCTCTCTCTCTCTCTCTCTCTCTTCAATATACTCCTCACATTCTTCACAATTTCCTTGATCAGTTTTCTTGCGTTTCATTTAATTTGTTTTTATTTGTATTTTTGTCTTTCCAATTTTCGACAACGTAATATTTTTGTCTTTGTTTTCTTGCTCTTCTTTTCACACATATCCTCTCTCTCTCTCTCTCTCTCTCTCTCTCTCTCTCTCTCTCTCTCTCTCTCTCTCTCTCTCTCTCTCTCTCTGCTAATTCGACTGGCAATTTTAAGTTTCGGATGTAATATTTTCATAAACGTTAAATAACAATAATAATTCACGTATATTGTTTAACTGTATAAATATTTTTGAATTTTTACATCACTCTAGGTCACTAAAAAGGAATGCATCAAGAGTGAAATATGAGATACGTATGGAGCGAAATAATTTTACATTCGAGCTGAAAATAGTATACGTTTTGGGTGTGTAATGTTCTAAAAGGCTTAATGATTTAGGCGTGTTGTTAATATGAATGAGTGTTGCCGAACCTTACCTAATTTCGAGGCCAGTCAAAAGGAAAATGTGTTATGAGATAAGTTTGGGGCAACATAACTTTCCTTGCTATCCTAAAAGGTGATTTAATGTGTGCGTAGAATTGGTAAGATTCAAGCCACGTAGACGGAGTTGTAGTGGCTATTTCCCATCGTATTCATCTCAAAGGCTTGCTCGCTCGCTTTAGATTAGAACAGAACCTCCTTTTTTTAAGTCATCCAGTGCTTTGAGAATCACGATTTTTATTACATTCAGAAAAAAAAACCTATTATTAAAAATTTGCTTACCACATCCTATCTTTCAAAAAATGCGATAATCATATTCCACTGTCTTACTACGAGAGTGTGTGTGTGTGTGTGTGTGTGTGTGTGTGTGTGTGTGTGTGTGTGTGTGGAGGAAAGGGTTTTAAGTGTGTGTAAATGGAGGGAAAGATAGAGAACAAAGTATAAAGGGAAGGGAAAGGATGGGAAGGGAGGGGAAGGGAAGGGAAGGAAGGGAAAGGAAGGCTGGAGGGAAGGAATGAAAAGAAAGGGAATGGAAGGGATGGGAAAGGAAGAGAAGGGAGGGGAGGGGAGGGGAAGGAAAGGGACGGAAGGGAAAGGCAGGCTGGAGGGAAGGGATGAAAAGAAAGGGAATGGAAGGGAAAGGAAGGGAGAGGAAGGGATGGTGCAGGTATGTGTGTGTGTGTGTGTGTGTGCATGCCGTGGCCTTGGTGTCGACGCTCCCCGCCTGCCAATAAGCTTAGGAGGATGGAGCTGGATCAGAAAAGACTCCCTCCACCTCTCCCCTTTTTTGGCTATCCCATCACTTTTTATTTTCCCTTCACTCTCCTTTTTCTCACCATTTCCTTTTTCTTTCTTTCTTTCATATTCCCTTCTTTTCCCTTCCTCTTCTTTCACTTGACTTTCTTTTCACTCTCGTTTCTTCATATTCTTTCACTCATTTTCTCATTTCTACACTTCCCATTCCATCCCAACATTTACTCTCATTTACTTCTTCTCTCCTCTTCCATACCTCTTCCCTTTCTCTCTTTACCTTTTCGTCCCCTTCTTTCCCTTTCCATACACACACAGCCCTTACTTGCAATAGCGCACGCAAACTCACACTCACACACACACACACACAGCGGCGGAATAACCCACAATGGCAGCCTCGTATGTAAATATCCATTCTATTTAAACATTTTACTCTTTTCCATGTTTTACAAATACACATTTTTGCGCATTACATAATACACCTTTACATACGGCAAACTATTTTACCTCAAATCAGGTTACGAATAAATTCAGTTTTATACATTTGTTTATTTCTCTCCTCTTCGTACCCCGATCCCCTCCCGGCCACGTCCGCCGCGCGGGTAATGGCGCACAAGAAAAGCGGCGTTATTTACTGGCGTGACGTTTTCATTTTCAATTTTAAGGTTTTTATGGTAACCGCCCGTATTACTTCCACAATGGGTCACATTTTATACACCTCGCCTCGCCCCTTGTGCAGCAATGTTCACTCTTGAAACATTTTACGGCCGCAACATTAAATATCTCTTATGCAAAACACCCGCCCCCACACACATACAAAAGTGGACATATGCATATATATATATATATATATATATATATATATATATATATATATATATATATATATATATATTACATTCTTTTATTTTCGTCGAACGCAATAGAAAGAGACGAAAATAGAGGTAAATTAAATATAATACATAAATTAAGGAAGCCTGAGAACCGACAGTCAATTTAATTGGATGAAATATAAATAACACCTCGTTATACCTCTATTTTCCTTTATTCTGAGAAGCACAAAAATAGAAGAAGGAGAGTGGAGAGAATGTAAGAAAACTTATCGTAAGCAGACAGTGAGGCAACAACCAAAGGAAAAACTAAAATAGCATCTCATTACCCTCTATTTTCCATTATTCTTCAGCACACAAAAATATAGCACGAAGGGATGAGGAGAAAATAGAGTAAGCGAACAAAAATGAAGGCATGAATAAAGAAACTAAAAATAAAATGAAATATAATCCAGAGAAGCACCAGCGTGGGATGGAAAGAGCGGGTGCTATTGAAGGTAAACAAAAATGAATGAAAATAAAATAACAAAACCATGGAGTGAGGATTTGGAGTTGGGTTGAACATCCCACCTCACGCGGGAGAGTTATTTTTATTATTTCACCTCCTTACCGTATAATTTCAAAGTGGAAAAAAAAATATATATATCTCTTTGTTATATGAAAGTGTAACACAAAGAACAGTTTCAGACCATTAAGTATTGATGAGATAAAAACAAACAAACTAAGATATACTGTTCAATCTTGTTTCGTCTCATTACCGAATATTCTGACTAGAAAAAAACCCCACTTTGGTATTTGAGTGAAACATATAAGGAACAAATTTAGATTATCATTATTGAAAGAAAAGAGTAACAAGTTCACAAGGAAAGTGCTTTAAGACTGATATAAGGAAGATGCCGTGAGTTTAATAAGGAAAGTACTATAAGATTAAAATATAAGAGAAGTACTGTAGGATTAAGATATAGGGAAAGTACTAAAAGATTAAGTTCCATACTCTTCAACATTTCGCCACCCAAGTACACATATTTGACAGGGCTTTCGTAGGAGTTTTGGGCATTTCCAAGAGTAGTTTTATGACCCTGGTGGTAGTCTGACCCTTCTTCCGTACAATGAACCTAAGATAACACTCATTAGAACTCAACAGATGCCTTTGCGGACTTTGGGAACAGTTGACATGAGGGATGGAAGCGGCTGGCAATACCTACCTATAATATATATATAAAAAAAAGTGCAATAAGATTATGCTATTATTACGACCACTAACTTGAGCGTGAATATTGCCGGGTACTGGTAATCACATCTATTCTGGCTGCTAAAAATGGAAAATCAAATATAATTGTACGAGTTAATATGATTAGGGAATGAGTATTGCAATTATAATACCTCCTTGAAGCTGTGCAGCGAATCGGGCTTTGATGAACGCTGGGCTTTGTTAATCGCCTTTGCAGGTATTAGAAAGATATAAAAATGAGTGACTAAAAAATAGACTCAGCATTACCAATTACTTTTAACCCTGTCTTCTCTTTCCTTCTCTTTCTTCTTTTCTACTCCCCTCTTCCCTTCCCCTCTCTCTCCTTCTCTTGCCTTCCCTTTAAATTTTCTTTCCATTCTTACATTCTTATCCTTCTCTTTTTTTCTCTTTCCTTCCTTTCCTTCACATTTAATTTCCTTTCCTTTCTTCTTTACCTCCACATCACCACAATTTCCTTCCCGTTTCTTCTCCTCTCCTTTCCATTCTTTACTTCCCTTCCCTTCCCTCTCCATCCCTTCCCTTCCCTTCCCTTGCCTCCCCTTCCCTTCCTTTTCCTTACTTTCCCTTCTCTTCCTTTCCCTCTCCTTCCTTTCCCTTCCCTTCTCTTTCCTTCTCTTCCCTCTCCTTCCCTTCTCCTAACGCGCTAGTGTGTGCCAAGATGGGTTTTCTGATCGATGGAGCGTTCGTAGTCGTAACTTCTTAAGACTGTGAGTACAGAAAAAAATGAAATAAGATACCAAACTTAATATATGATTACGAACTAAATATCGTACGTCAGAGAGGTTATTACCGGGCGCAGAGTAATGTATATCAGTATATTGAGTGTGTCTGTCAGGCGAGGGGGTGAGATTATGCTACGGTGCCATGCTCTGCCCTTCGCTGGGAATAGACGGAAAGGAAGGGAGGAAAGACATACAGAGGTAGGGGAATAAGGCAAAAGAAGAGGGTATATGAAGGTAAACAGAAAAAAGGAAAGGGAAAGAGATACTAGAATGGAACAAAAGAGGAAGAGAAGAGATGGGAGCTGAAAGGAAGGGAAGTAAAGAGAATACTGATAAGGAAAATAAAGGACGGAAATAAAATAAAGGAGAAGGAAAGGGATAGAAAGTGAACGAAATAAAGGAAGAGAAAAAAATAAAGGAAGGGAAAAGGAGAAGGGAAAGGAAGTGTAGAAAGATGATGAGAAGTGAAATGCAGATATGAGAGAGGATGGGAAGGAAAAGAAAAGGTTGAGGAGGGAAAGAAAGAATACATGGGAAAGGATAAGTGAAAAAAAGGAAAGACGAGGAAAGAGAAACGAACGGAACGGAGGAAGAGGAGGAGGAGGAGGAGGAGGAGGGCGGGGCAGAGCAGACCAGAGCACCCCTGAGCATAGCATAGCATAGCAGAGCAGGAGATGAATAATTAATAACACGGCCCTGCCACTGCGTTAGGTCATTATGAGAGGCAGCCGTGCATAATGTAATGGGCCGAGTATTAATAGTCCTTCTTTATCGCTGCCACTCGATGCCTACCAGTGAGGAAAGGATGAAAATTGGGAGGAATATAAATGTCCAACAATGCTTGACTTTTTTTTCATGTAACAGGAATTCGTGCATAACGGAGTGGCTTGGCTGTTTTAATGATATTCTTCCGCTGGCGTTGTGTGGAATTAAGTTATCAGAGAAAAAATGGTGGATAGAAAGGATGATATAGAGATGAACATGATAAAAAAAAAGAGTTCGATTAATGACTCTTTAATTTCAGGGTTACAAATGACGTTAGCAATATAAAAAAGGTCATAATGGATGAAGGAAATAAGAGGAAAGGGAAGCATTACAGAAAGGAATTAATAGATTAAGAAAATATCGGTAAAGTTAGATCATACAAAAGGGAATAATGATTAAGAAGCAAAAAAAGAAAATACCAGATAGAGGAAACAAACAGATAGAAAGTAAAAAAACATTATAGACAAAACACATCAAAAGGAAATTAATAGACAAGAAAGCAATACGATAAAAAAAAAAAAAAACGGGAAAAAAATGACAAAATACGGACAATAATAAAGAAAGTAATAAAAACAAATGTAGTAATGAAAGAAAACGAAAAAAATAATAAAAAAACAGAAAAAAAGATAAAAAAATAAACATGAGAAAGAAAATGAAACAAGAGCAGAGGAAATCACAATGAAAATAACACAACGAAAAAAATAATACATAGTTGAAAAAAAAGAGAGAAAAAAAAGTGAAGAAAGAGAAAAGTGGCAGAGAGAGGGAGGAAGGGAGGGAGGGAAAGGGTCGCCAAATAATTCCTGAGCTTCGCGTTATGAGTCAGACCAAAAACGTTGACACGCTCGGCAATAAAGGAAGAATAAAAAAAGCCTCTAATTGCGAGGTGATTCATTAAAATGCAAAGGCCGCGTATTTTTATGGCGAGTTATTTTTTGCTTTACCTTTAATTGAATTCCCTTTCTCGGCCTGTGTGTGTGTGTGTGTGTGTGTGTGTGTGTGTGTGTGTGTGTGTGTGTGTGTGTGTGTGTGTGTCATCTGTTTAACCTCATTATAAACAAAATGAATCCTCTTTTTCCTCTTCCTCCCCCTCTTCATCTTCATATATTCCTTTTTTATATATCTTAATTTCTTATATTTTTCTTCTTTATTCATTCATCTGAGTCACCTTTCTCACCTCCTCCTCCTCCTCCTCCTCCTCCTCTTCTTCTTGCAAATACCTTCAACTCCTCCTCCTCCTCCTCCTCTTATTATTTTCTGTGTTTATATGTAGCAAATTTTTCTTCTCTTAATCATTCATCTGAGTCACCTTCACATTCCTCCTCCTCCTCCTCTTATTATTTTCTGTTTATATGCAGCAAATTTTTCTACTCTTAATCATTCATGTGAGTCACCTTCACATTCCTCCTCCTCCTCTTATTATTTTCTGTTGCTATGTTTTCTTTTTTTTTTTTTCATCATCATTGTCCACCTCCTCCTCCTCCTCTTATTTTCTGTTTACATATTGCTAATTTTTCTTCTCTTTTTCATTCATGTGAGTCACCTTCACCTTCCTCCTCCTCCTCTTATTTTCTGTTTACATATTGCTAATTTTTCTTCTCTTTTTCATTCATGTGAGTCACCTTCACCTTCCTCCTCCTCCTCCTGCCGCCCCTCCCCTCAGCGATCAGCACGTTGCCAATATAACTTGTGAGGAGAATAGCAAAGTTCACCTTCTTCCTTTATAATAAGAGGGACGCTCCGGGAAGATAAGAGGCGGGGAGGTATTCAAGTGTTTCAAGCTTCCTTTGATATTTCGTTCTTTTCTTTTCCGCCTGTGTCTGTCTGTCTGTCTGTCTGTCTGTCTGTGTGTGAGAGAAAGGGTGAGTCTGTCTGGGTGTCTCTCTCTCTCTCTCTCTCTCTCTCTCTCTCTCTCTCTCTCTCTCTCTCTCTCTCTCTCTAAGATTAAATTTGTTCGCTGATATACGATACATTATTTTTCTTTATTTATTCCTCTTTTCAGACAATTTTTTATGCATAGACTATTTTTTTTATATAACGATAACTAATATTTTTTTCCTTCACCTGGTGGTCATTAAATTCTTAGATTAATATTTAGTTCAGTCTGTTCAATCATTCATGTCCTCATACCCTGATTCGCTCATTCGTCCATTCATCAACTCATATGTTCAGTTAGTCGATCAGTCTGGAGCCTTTTCTACAGCAAGGGTGACAGCTCAGGGCAATAAATAATAAAAATAATATCAGCGTAATAAAAAAAATCGCTAGACACTTCTCCAACGAAAGAAAACTAAATGAAATAAATGAAATGGAAAGGGAGAGAAAGGCCTTAACGAGGTAGCCTTCCGGTGCCATTGACGGAACTTTAGAAATATTAATCAGTATCTATCTATCGGTATATCTGTCTATCTATCTATCTATCAATTAACCTATTTATAAAACCTTATGAGGAGAAGAAGAGTAGGCGGGAGAGGAGGAAGTGTATGGAAAACAAAAACAAGGATGATGACCTTTACTTGTGTTGCAGCTAATTAGTGCATCAAACACACAAGAGGAGGAGGAGGAGGAGGAGGAGGAGGAGGAGGAGGAGGACTGGCAGGACAAGGAGAAGAAAGAGGAAGAGGAAGGGGAGGGGAAGATGAGGAGGAAGAGGAGGAGGAGGAGGAGGAGGAGAGGCAGGACAAGGAGAAGAAAGAGGAAAAGGAAGCGGAGGAGGAGGAGGAGGAGGAGGAGGAGGAGGAGGAGGAGAAATCAATGAGGGAACGTGACGGGCCTCCACCACAGTAATGCGACGAGGCACGGAACACCTGAACGGCCGCGTCTTAATGTTACTCGCGCGTGCCACGGAACTCCCGGCGCTCTGTTACGGCGGCGGAGCACGGGCAGGGCACGGGGAGGGCGGCGCAGGTAGAACACGGCGCACCTGTGTTAATTAATGCTGTCTGGGAGGGCAAGATAACAATAGACGCCATTTAAGGGATGTGTGCCTATTAGTATACGTATTAGTGCTAGTACCAGGAAAGGCAACACGAGTGAAATGAGAAAGAAGGAGATGCCTTACCGGATAATAAACCATACCTAACCTAACCTAACATAACGTGAGTATTTGTAGAGCCAACAGGGGTAGGCGGTGGATGAGTGAATAGCGTGACGGCGCCGCGTCCAGGACGACGCGTGTTCGCGTCCCGCCCAGTGCCACAAGCCGGGATTTTTCAGTCACCTCTGAGTGGCCTAAGACTGCCCACTATAAACACTTGCCTGCGCAACAACGGGCTGGAGCCGACCATCACGCCCTACCAAGAAAGCCTACCGTCGCCACAGGTGGAGAGAAAAAAAAAAGAGAAAAACGAGGAGGAGGAGGAAATGATTTACCGGATATTAACATTCTTAACCTACCCTAACCAGAGTATTAGTATTGACAGCAGGAGATAAACAAGGAGGAGGAAATGCCTGACCAGATATTAAACCTTGCCTTATGTAACCTTGCCTGAGTATCAGTAAAGGCAACCGAAAGGAAACGAGAAGAGAATGGAAGTACTTCATCAAACGACACCAAACCTCAGCCAACCGGAGTATTAGAGTAAAGGCAACACAACAAACACATTAGAGGAGGCAAAAACTACTGTACCTAAAAAGACGAGACCACAGCTATTAAATAAAAACAAAGATATTAAATATGTTTTTGATGATAAAGTAACTCTGGACGACTGACTGATTTGATAACATCCACCTAGATATTAGAACACAAAATTGGAGAGAAGCGGAAATATTATAAACCATCAAAATACCCTTCGAGTTGGTACAGAGAGAAGGAGTGGGAATGATGTAAAGTATCAACGTAACATTCATATTTTGGTGGAGCTGATGGTGGTGGTGGGAGCTGTGGTTGTGATGTTGTTCTGTGACACCAAAAGATAATTAAAAACAATTACCCTGAGCATAACCAGACATAAATGAGGAGAGGGTGGACGTGGCGGGCAATCTAAGTACATAAGCGCAGCGTTCCTGTTGGGTTGCGATGAAATTAGGATAAACAAGAGGCTAGATGTGCTTACGACAGCGTGGGGATTAAAAAAGAAATAAATCTACACAGAATTCGGGAATTATACGGAACTGGGAATTATATGGAGGAAGAAAATTCATCGGGACACGGGAATTAACACGGAACACGGGAATTAATGCAGAACACGGGAATTAATGCAGAACACGGGAATTAACACGGAACACGGGAATTAATGCAGAACACGGGAATTAACACGGAACACGGGAATTAACACGGAACACGGGAATTAACACGGAACACGGGAATTAACACGGAACACGGGAATTAACACGGAACACGGGAATTAACACGGAACACGGGAATTAACACGGAACACGGGAATTAACACGGAACACGGGAATTAACACGGAACACGGGAATTAACACGGAACACTGGAATTAACACGGAACACGGGAATTAACACGGAACACGGGAATTAACACGGAACACGGGAATTAACACGGAACACGGGAATTAACACGGAACACGGGAATTAACACGGAACACGGGAATTAACACGGAACACGGGAATTAAAATCGAGTATATAAACGGACGAGCACACACACACACACACACACACACACACACACACACACACACACACACACACACACACACACACACGCACACACAATAGCGATGGGTCCAAATTAAACTTGCATGCACAACCAGCAAACAAAGTAAAACAAAACACCAACAGAGTCAAAGAATAGAGAGCAGTTAACCTTCGCCCGTTTCCGTTGTGTTCGTTTCTCGTTTATTCTTTGTTTTTTTTTGTGTGTGTGTTTTCCGAATGTATATATTTTGTTTTTCTTTTTTCTTTTTTTTTATAATTCCGTCTCTTTGTTTTTTAGTTTGTGTTCTTGTTGTTTTTTGTGGTTACTGGAGAAGGTATCGTTATTGTTGTTGTTGTTGTTGTTGTTGTTATTATCATTGTTATTATCGTTATTGTTATTGTCATTAGCCTCCTCCTCCTCCTCCTCCTCCTACTACTACTACTACTACTACTACTAATACCACCACCACTACCACTACTACTACTACTACTACTACTACTACTACTACTACTACAACTTCACATGGTCACGTTATAATATTTTCCTGTCCTTTGCTATAATAATAATAAATGAAAAAAAAAAAGGGTAACATATGTACTTTGAAACTCCCCGGAGCAGTGATTGGCCGCGTCGTACCTTGTTACAGTACACAAAAGTTTCAAGTCCCTTCAGGTCGAGTTTTGGAGCCTGTGCAATGTGCGATCGAAACCCATTTGGTGAGATGAATACGGCGTACCAGCCAGTCCTCTCTGCCTCCCTCCCTTTGATACTCGTCAGAAATAAAGCTTCCCTTTCAGCCGCGGGGTAAAAGTGGAGCTGGAAAAAGTGAAGAGCTCCAAGGAACAAAGAGTAACATGCTTAATTAACAGGCACGAGGAGAAAAAATAAAACGAGAGTGGAAGTTAATTTCTGCTAAGAGTATCCGCGCGTGACAGTCCGGCCATTTGGGGCGCCGAGTAACGCCGTGAGTTAAGAATGGCTTAAGTAATTAACGATATTTATTAACACGGTAAAAATATAACAGCAGCTTTACTTTAAATAATGAAATAAACTTGCGCTGCTTGTTTAGGGAAAAGTGTGTGTGAATCCTCCGGCGGCAGCTCGTAAAAGATGCTGGCAGTAAAGAGAGAATGAAGGTTTTTGTTATTATCTTTATCATCGATTAAATACATAAAGAAAGTAAAAGAAAATACAAAACGAAATAAAAGAAAATACGAAACGGCAAGAATAATAAATAGAAAGTAAGATAAATGACAAAATAAAAGGAATTAGAAAAATATACAAACATCTTCACCAAAAGAATTCAAAACAACGTCCTTCTTGCTGGCTTAAAAATACATAAACGTAGGAGTAAGAAAAATAAAAAATAAAAATAAAAATAGGAAAAATGAAAAAAAATATGAAAAATTAAACAAGCAATAAAAATAAATGATATAAATTCAACCACAAACATAATCAATTAGCTAATATTATCCAACTCCAAAATGATAATTCCAACCTCGCAATAAACTGAAAGTAGAAAAAGCAAATAAATTCTGCTTCTGTCGATCGTTGCATTTATCTTTCATATTATGCACCACGCTAGGCAGACAGAGAGGAATGCAGGTGACTTGAGGAACACGTCGATAGGAGGAGGAGGAGGAGGAGGAGGAGGCAGGAATTTAAATTATCAATACGAAAGACATATATACTTGAACACGGCTGATTCAAATTTGTTTCTT
Organism: Eriocheir sinensis; assembly: GCF_024679095.1. Taxonomy (NCBI): domain Eukaryota; kingdom Metazoa; phylum Arthropoda; class Malacostraca; order Decapoda; family Varunidae; genus Eriocheir; species Eriocheir sinensis. Next base: position 904,681 of record NC_066553.1, read on the forward strand.
AGCATCGACATTTTCTTGCTTATGTGACGTGCCTTGTTTTCTAGGACAAGCACTGAAAACTATCAATTCGAAAGACATACAACTTAAACACGTCTAATGTTAGTGTGTTTCTGAGCAGCGACAGTCTAACGCATGTGTGACCTTATCAAGTTCATGCTCAGGCTTTGTGTTCTAGTGGGCCTTGGGGCAGTGCATCCTCCTCTACCTGCACACAACAGCAGCCTGAGAATGTGCCACGATGAACCGCAAAACATATAGAGAAAGAGAAGTGTGTGCCTGTGTATGAGATATAGATAGAAAGATAGATAGATAGATAGATAGATAGGCAGATATATCTCCTGCCCTCTTCCTCCTCCTCCTCCTCTTACTATAGTTAAACGTATTAGTAATCTCTCTCTCGCTCTCTCTCCTCTTCATTTCTCCTCCTCTTAGCAAACAGGAGGAAGGAAAGGCATCAAATTATTAAAGAGAGAGAGAGAGAGAGAGAGAGAGAGAGAGAGAGAGAGAGAGAGAGAGAGAGAGAATATCAAAACATCAAAAACGGCCACGCAAGCAAACAAAACACACACCCACTCGGCGACCAGCCAACCAAACACACTCATTTCTATTCTCCTCCGAAAATCTATTCCGGTCTTGCCTACAACATTTTTTCCTTTCCCCCTCTCTCTATCATTTCCTTCCTCCCTCTTGCGTGTCTGCATGGAGGGAGGGAGGGAGAGTAAGAGCAAAGTTAAAGGAAAAGAAGGAAGGAACGAAGAAAGGAAGGAAAAAAAGGAGAAAGTCACACACAAAAAAATGATGTAAGAAGCAGAGACAGAGAGACAGACAGACAGAAAGGATAAGCAAGGAACATAAATAGAAGCGAAACGAGAGTAAGAGAGAGAGAGAGAGAGAGAGAGAGAGAGAGAGAGAGGGGGGGGGGGCAGAGGGGGCAGTAAGATGCGTGTGAAGAGAATAAGCGTGACAGATGTGGAGTGGAGTGTGTGGGCGAGTGTAACAGAGTGAGTGAAGGAAAGAAAGAAAGATTGAGAGTGATGAGTGTCTGTGTTTGTGTGTGTGTGTGTGTGTGTGTGTGTGTGTGTGTGTGTGTGTGTGTGTTGCGCGTCACCGTTCGTCCCAACAATAATCACAGGCTGCGTCGCGTCAATAGTGGTTTACGGCGCGTGGGGGAAGCGTCACCTGCTAGTCCTCATTGGCGGCGTTCACGTAGCGGCGACATGGTTTGAACTTTTGAAAGGGTATTGCTATTAGTACTATCATTGTTGTTATTATTTTTATTGTTATGGTTGTAGCTGTTGTTGTTGTTGTTAATGTAGTCGATTTTAATGATTTTGTTGTTGGTGTTGGTGGTTATTGTTGTTGTTATTATTATTATCATTATTGCTATTATTGTTGTTATTATCAATATAGTCATCGCTCTTGTTGGAATCACTATATTACCATTCTTTTTCTTCTTTTTCTTTTACTTCTTTCTTTATTTTTTTCCTCCATCTTCATTTTCTGCTTCTGCTTCTTCTTCCTATTACTGTTACCATTATCGTTATCAGTGCTTTCATTATCATTACTACCATCATTATTATCGTCACAACCACTGCGGGCGTTGCCTAAGGTGCTGTTCCTTCATTACAAAGCCTTTCAACACCGCCTGGCTCGCGCTGTGGCCGTGAGGAGAACCCACGCTCCGATGCCTTCACCGGCGCTATAACGGCGGAGAAAACTGCACACTCAAATTTCAGTGCGTGTATTATAAACAATATCCGCCCGTCCTTGTAAAATTCAAGAGCCCTCGCAGTCCATTCAGCCATCGATTTACATATAGATTTTTGTTAAGGTGACCGTGATAGACCCCTGTTGGAATATTCCTTTACAAGTCTGGTGAAGCTGAAAGTCTACATTCTCTCACTCTTACTTGATTTGACGTGATAAATGCTCGCCGGAAAAAAAGTATAAAAGCTTGAGGGTGTATTTATAGCATTAGTGTAAAAAAGATCTGTCCGTTAATCTGTTTAATTAGTGTTTATTTCTGAGAAGGGGAAGGACGTGTGAAAGGTTGTAGTATAATATCGGTGATGTTATATGTATTTAAAGACTTACTTGCTTCTTATAGTCATTGGAAATTTTCATTATTTATGTCATTTTTATTATTACTGTTACACCGATGATAAAGAAAGCGATTCGAGGGCACAACAAAGAAGAAAAAACTCGAAAATCGCTGCTTATAATCAATACCATTTTTAGCTTTTGTATTTCTGTTATTATTACTGCTGTCACTACTTACCCGGTTACCTCTCTTTTCCTATATAATGTAAATACAGCTTTTTCTTTTTACCTCTTCAGATTCTTTTTATGAGCAGCGAGTAGCGGGCTTTTTTATTTTTTATTATTGTTTACTTTTTTTGTGCCCTTGAGCTGTCTCCTTTGTTATAAAAAAAAAAAAATGTGATTCCAAGTGCAAGAATGTATTTTTTTCCCTCAGTTCTTGCGACACGGGCAATTCTAATTTAATTCCTCATTGTCTTGATTGCTTCACGTCTCACGCACGTTAAGACATCAAACAAGCTCCTTTCATTTCCCTTGACTCGAGCAAAATATATCACTCAAATAATAATACACCTGAGCTAAGTAATTTTTTTTAACCTCTTCTTTTCTCTTCCGTTTTTCTTCTCCACTTTATTGTTCCTTCTCCTCAGAATATGGAGAAATAACCTTATGTTTCTCTCTTTCTCTCTTCATTGTGCAAGAGAAACGTAACACACTTGCATATATATTAAAAATCTTCTTTATTCCTCAGTTTCAGTTTTCTAACCTAACTTTTTTCCTATTTTATTTTCTCCCTTTTAATGTTACTTGTCTTCGAGCTGTGAAAAAATACCCTATTTTTCTTTCTTTCTCTTTCCATTATGAAAGAATAACGTCACACACTTGTATAAGTATTAATAATCTTCTATATTAATCTTTTTTTCTAATCGACCTTTTCTTCTTTATTTTTCTCCCTCTCAACGTTCCATGTCTTCAAACTGTGATCAAATACCCTATTCTTTTTTTCTTTCTCTTTCCATTATGAAAGAACAACGTCACACACTTGTATAAGTATTAATAATCTTCTATATTAATTTTTTTTTCTAATCGACCTTTTCTTCTTTATTTTTCTCCCTCTCAACGTTCCATGTCTTCGAACTGTGAACAAATACCCTATTTTTTTCTCTTCAAAATGCAAGAAAATGTAAAACTTGCATAAATATTGAAATACTCTCAATACACAAGCTTTTTATTTTCTCGGCCACCTTTTCTCCTTTGTTTTTTCTTCCCTCTTTTAAAATCCTTCGCCTTTAAAACCGTGAACAAATACCTTCATTTTCTCTTTTCCCTCATTATGCAGGAACGATGTAACACGCTTGCATAATATACATATAAAAAAAATCTTCTCTATTTATCAGCTTTAACTTTTCCAGCATCAAGTTTTCCTGGCCGCAAATTAACAAGTATTTACCTTTTCTTTTCCTTCTTTTTCTTGAGCCGCCGCAGAGTAATACACACGGTGACTTAAGCATCACTTTCTCGTTACTATCTTTCTTTCCCAGCAACAACTTCTTCCCCGTAAAATGCTTGCAATATAAGGAGGAACATTTTCTTCTCTCCATCCCTGACACGCGCACAAACTATCACACGCGCCAACACGGACATAATTTCTTTACTTTCTTACTCTCCCGCCAACAACTTTTTCTCTTCCCCGTTAAGTGCCAGCAAAATATATAACACTTTTTTTCTTTTTCTCCATCCCTGACACGCGCACAAACTATCGCACACATAATTTTCTTACGTTCTTACTTTCCCAGACTTTACCAACATTATTTTTTTCTTCGACTCAAACAAACTCTAAATTTATGCGTCAAACCACACAAACACACCAGACAACGAGACCAGATCAGATGCTGGACCATATACAACCATAGCAAACTGCCACCAAACCATAGTAAGAGTCTACATTACGAAACTATAGGGGCCATATCATTAAACATACCAGACAATACCTAACCTAAGACCTAACCTAACCTAACGTAACCTAACCTAAGTCTACGTTACGAAACTATAGGGGCCATATCATTAAACATTTCAGACAATACTACAGACCACTCAAGACCAAACCACACCTAACCTAACCTAACCTAACCTAACCTAACCATGAAGGCCACACGACCCCAATTCAAGACAACTCTATCACAATACACCATGCTAACAGACCGACTACGAGACCAGGTTAGATTGATATATATATATATATATATATATATATATATATATATATATATATATATATATATATATATATATATATATATATATATATATTTACCATTTATTCTACTTGTTCTGCTGCCGTAAATACATCCTTCGGGGCTACTATATTCACCCTCGCAGGACCTCCAAGGAAAGTATAAAATAAAGAAGAAAAAAAAAGTCCGTCTCGGTAATAGGTTCCTGCAAGTCAATTTCGGTAGCGAGTCTCCGAAAATCCCAAGTTCTTTTTTCTTCCGCCTCACAAGTAAGATTCACAAGAAGTTCAGATGAAAACGAGAACACGAGGAGGAAGAGGAGGAGGAGGAGGAAAAGGAGGAGGAGGAGGAGGAGAAGGAAGAGGAGGAGGAGGAAGAAGAGGAGGAGGAGAAACAGTAGGACGGCGGAGAAAAAGGACAGGACTAGGAGGAGGACAAGGAGAAGGAGAAAGAAGGGAGGAGGAGGAAGGAAGGAAGGAGGAGGAGGAGGAGGAGGAGGAGGAGGAGGAGGAGGAGGAGGAGGAAGAAGGACTATTTTAGTTCACTTGTCTCACTACAATCGTAAACAACATCTATACAGAATATGGATAAGAATCTCTCTCTCTCTCTCTCTCTCTCTGCGCCCACAAACAACCCATCCCAGGCGGAGAGAGAGAGAGAGAGAGAGAGAGAGAGAGAGAGAGAGAGAGAGAGAGAGAGAGAGAGAGAGAGAGAGAGAGAGAGAGAGAGAGAGAGAGAGAGAGAGAGAGAGAGAGAGAGAGAGAGAGAGAGAGGCAAGAAAAGAAGGAAAGAAGAAAGATTAGGACGCGTTGAGAGGAAAGCGAATGGAGGAAGGGAGAGAAAGAGAGGGAGAGAGAAAGGAGAGAAAACACAATCCCTTAGGCCTTAGGAGAGAAGGGGAGAGAGAAAGCGGAGGAATAAAAAGGTAAGTGCCGAAGTAAAAGGAAAGGAAGGAAGGAAGGAAGGAAGGAGGGAGGGAAGAAAGAGGGAAGGAAGAAAGGAGGGAAGGAAGAATGGAAGGAAGGAAGGAAGTAGAGATGGTGGAACAAAAGGAGAGAGAGAGAGAGAGAGAGAGAGAGAGAGAGAGAGAGAGAGAGAGAGAGAGAGAGAGAGAGAGAGAGAGAGAGAGAGAGAGAGAGAGAGAGAGAGAGAGAGAGAGAGAGAGAGAGAGAGAGACTGTATATATATAAAAGGTGAGGGTGAATGTTGCTGTGTGTTTCTTTAAGAGCTGCATAACGTGTGTGTGTGTGTGTGTGTGTGTGTGTGTGTGTGTGTGTGTGTGTGTGTTTCCCTGCCCCTGTCCTTTTACAAAACAACTCACTGTGTCGCCTACTACAAATTCCAGTAACACACGGACCCCCCAAAAAACACACACACACTCACACACACAAAAAAACAAACGGAAAAGAACAAAACAAAAACGAGATTAAAAAGACAAAAAGGAAAAACATTACCTTTAAAAAATTACTCGCGGCCGCACCTCGTTTTATTGCTAATGTGT
>NC_066553.1:912955-922955 GCF_024679095.1 Eriocheir sinensis
GTCTGACGAAAGAAAAGAAAAAAAAGAGGAAAAAAAAGAAAAATAGGCAAGAAATCAGGAAAAACAGGAAAATAGGAAGATAAAAGAAAACTAGGAAAAACAAATAAAAAAGAAAAAAAGAAAAATAGGAAAAAATTAAAAAATAGGAAAAATGGGGAGAGAGAGAGAGAGAGAGAGAGAGAGAGAGAGAGAGAGAGAGAGAGAGAGAGAGAGAGAGAGAGAGAGAGAGAGAGAGAGAGAGAGAGACACGTGACGGAGATAAATAAGAAAAAGAGAAAAGAAAGAAAAAAAAAGAATATAAAACTGGAAAGATAAATGAAAAAAAAAGAAAAGTTATGGAAGTTGAGAAAAAAGAAAGGCGGGAAATGTCCATCACGGAGGAGGAAAAAGAAGGTCAAGAAATATTAAAGTGACTGATTGGTATTATATATTCTTCCTTCCATTCTTCTTTGTGGATAATTACAGTCGTTATTTTCAATGGCGCGCGCCTCTCAGGATAATCTTTCATATGCGCGATTCTTATTTTCTTTATTCTTACGAGTTCAGTTATTTAATTATTTCTGGTATTAATTCAGCTTTGTGTGAAGGTTTGTGTGTCTCTCTGTCTGTATGTCTGTCGTTCTGTCTGTTCTACTCTCTGGTGTCTGTCTGATGCCCACCTGTCTGTCTTTCTGTTTGTGTCTGTCTGCTGGTTTGTCTGTCTTGCTGTCTATTTTACTCTCTGGTGTCTGTCTGATGCCCACCTGTCTGTCTTTCTGTTTGTGTCTGTCTGCTGGTTTGTCTGTCTTGCTGTCTATTTTACTCTCTGGTGTCTGTCTGATGCCCACCTGTCTGTCTGTCTTTTTTTTTTTTTTACGTCTACGCCTATAGCGCCGGTTTGCTTGGTTGAGGGGCCTGGATGGTGTTCGGCCCCACCCCGTCACGGCGCAGGCAAGTGTTTATAGTGGCGCCATCTTCTGTCTGAACGTGTCTGTCTGTTGGTTTGTCTTTCTTATTTTCTATTTCCCTTCCTCTATCTTTCTTTCCCTCTTCCGTTATCTATCCTTATATCCGTCTATTTGTATATTTATTTCTTAATCTCTCTGACGAAAGGATTAGGTAAGCTATTTCCTTATCAGAGAACAACGATAACATAAATACCAAAGTATATTTAACAAAGCAAATTTACTAGTCAAATAATCACAGGTACCTTTCCAATCACCGCAATTTCATTATAAACAGGAAATAATATCGTAATGTAGAGGTCGAAGGAAATCTCATAATATCCTTCAATCTTCATGACGTAAGTTAGAACTAGAGATAAACGTACATCATGTTAGGTAATATACAGGACGTCGGAGAGCGAGGGAAGGCGAGAGAAAGGTGAAGGTGAAGGGGAGAGTTCAGGTGTAGGGTTGAGGGTGTCAGATGGAAAGGATATTACGCTGGAGAGAAATGGATCTACACTATAACAAACATTTGATATGGATAGATAGATAGATAGATAGATAGATAGACTGAGATTGATATATAGAGATAGAGAAAGGCGTTAGAGATACTAAGAACAAAACAGCAAAAATAAATTAAAATTGTTAAACGAAAATAGGAAGGGAGCGAAAGAAAAGAAATGAAGTACCGATGAGAGAGAGAGAGAGAGAGAGAGAGAGAGAGAGAGAGAGAGAGAGAGAGAGAGAGAGAGAGAGAGAGAGAGAGAGAGAGAGAGAGAGAGAGAGAGAGAGAGAGAGAGAGAGAGAGAGAGAGAGAGAGAGAGAGAGAGAGAGAGAGAAATTGAAGACACTTGGATTTCCTCTCAAACTCATCGTCTTCCAATCTCGTTACGGTGTTATCTTACCTCCGCCTCCTCCTCCTCCTCCTCCTCTTCCTCCTCCTCCTCCTCCTTCTGCACCTCCGGCTTCTCTTCTCCCTCAATAATAGGAAAGGCTCTAAACCACGTACGCTTCTCTCTCTCTCTCTCTCTCTCTCACCTCCGCCTCATTATTCCCACGATTATTATCATAACCAAGAGTAAACAGAGAAGTGAGAGCGAGCACTTAATTATCCTAAAATATATATACCTAATTAGTTGCGGGGATATGCAAATTACAGGTATGTGGGCAGGTGGTGGTGGTGGTGGTGGTGGTGATGATGATGGTGGTGGTCTTATCATAATGTGTTTTTCTTTCATATATATTCAACACAGAGACAAAAACATCTTAAGACACGGAACATCAAGAGGAACATCCAACATACGAGTATTAAGAAGATCTGGAAAAAAAAGGAAATCATAATAACTCTAAAATAACGAAAGAAGTACAAGGTAACCGAAGTAAAGGGAACAACGACGATGATTACAGAAACATTTTTTTTTCATACAGGTAAAGTAGAATAGTAGTAGTAGTAGTAATAGTAGTAGTAGTAGTAGTAGTAGTAGTAGTGGTGGTAGTAGTAGTAGTAGAACTTGTGCATTAGTAACAAATTTAGTAGTAGTAACACTGACAACATTAATATTAGTAGTAATAGTAACAGTGGGAGCAATAATACAAGCAATCAGAAATAATAAGTAGAAGTAGTTAGCAGAAGAATAAAGTAACAGAAGCAGTAAGCAGAAGCATAAAATAATAAAAAAAAAAAATAGTAGAAGCAGAAGTAGTACAAGCAGCAGAATTAGCATCAACACCACTTAAGTATGCAGGAACGGTGGTTACTGCGATCGACTGTGTGTGTGTGTGTGTGTGTGTGTGTGTCGCTTGACGGAACACTGCACAAACACGGAAGCATTATGAACACGAGAGAGAGAGAGAGAGAGAGAGAGAGAGAGAGAGAGAGAGAGAGAGAGAGAGAGAGAGAGAGAGAGAGAGAGAGAGAGAGAGAGAGAGAGAGAGAGAGAGAGAGAGAGAGAGAGAGAGAGACTACTACTACTACTACTACTACTACTACTACTACTACTATTACTACCACTACTACCATCACTATTACCACCACTACTACTACTACAATTCCTACAAATACGATTTCAACTCCAAAACTACAATAACAACAAAAACAAGAATGCCTACAATAACAATAATAATAATAATAATAATAATAATAATAAATACTCACAAACTTAGATGTAATTTTTTTCGGGTCTAACCTGAAACAGAAGAAAACAGTAACATTAATAAAAATAAAAGCAATAGTAATAATAATAATAATAATAATAATAATAATAATAATAATAATAATAATAATAATAATAATAATAATGATTCCCCCTTTACAATAAGCGGACACGAGGTATTAAAGTCCAGTAATTTGTCCCGGCAGACCCACAGATGTATTATTGCCTCTCAGCTTCACCGCCGCCGCCACCACCGCCTCCGCCGCCACCACTGCCGCCGCCACCACCACCACCGCCACCGCCGCCGCCAGCAATTTCCGCCTCTCTCGTCCTCATTATAATCATATGGTAATTAGCGTTAAAAACCACTACCACCGCCGCCGCCACCGTAAACTGACACCACCACCACCACCACCGCCACTACCACTACCACCGCTACCACCACCGCTACCACCACCACCACCATCACCACCTCCAGCATTTTTATCACCAACAACACCGCTCTCAGTTTCAATTATTCATACATACGCATACAGATACATACATACATACATACATAGTTAGAAGCAGAGAAAGATACAAACATGAATTCATACATAGACACAAGCATACATACACACATATAGTTTCGATGTTCCTCGGCGCAATGTACACGCAAAGAATAAAGAAGTAAAATATAATATTAAAATCGTATAAATAAATAAAAAGAACGCAAATACACAGAACACGAATCTACGTCATGTTTTCGACTTTTACCAAAAAAAAAAATAATAATAAAACCGACTCACTCATTAATGAAGGAATAAAAATAGAAATACTGCTCCGATACACACACACACACACACACACACACACACACACACACACACACACACACACACACACAGCACTGACCACAGCCAATCCCCCCATCCTCCCCCCTGCCATACACACACACACACACACACTCACACACACACATACATAAAAAATGAGCACAATAAAGAAATAAGAAGCCATTAATAACCTAAGAGGCCCTTCGCATGTATATACCTCCCAAAGCGTGCCGCCATGGAGGGGGGTCGATGGCGGGAGGAGGTCAATGAAGAAATACAATGGCAAACCTATTATTTCGACGGGTGGCGGGGGGGAGGGGAGAGAGAGAGAGAGAGAGAGAGAGAGAGAGAGAGAGAGAGAGAGAGAGAGAGAGAGAGAGAGAGAGAGAGAGAGAGAGAGAGAGAGAGAGAGAGAGAGAAGCATGACTAACCAAGCAGGACATCGAGCGAGAAGCAAGTAAGAGGAAGAGAATGAATATTAGGATCAAATATGGAGAAGAGCAAACACGAACAAGCAAGCAAGCAAAAATATAGCAAGATAGAAAGCAAGGGTAAGGAAGACAGATTAAGGAAGCAAGGAAATGTAAGTAAATATAGGGAGGGAGAAGAAAAACATGGCAAGAAAATGTATAAGAAAGAAAATATGAAGAGTAAACACGAACAAGCAGGCAAGCAAAAAGATAGCAAGATAAGAGGCAAATATTAGGAAGACAGATTAAGGAAGCAAAGAAATGTAAGTAATAATAGGGAGTGAGAATAAAACATGGGAAGAAAATGTATAAGAAAATATGAAGAGTAAACACGAACAAGCAGGCAAGCAAAAAGATAGCAAGATAGAAAGCAAGGGTAAGGAAGACAGATTAAGGAAGCAAGGAAATGAAAGTAAAATGGAAAGAGAAAATAAAACATAACAAGAAAATGCGTATAAGAAAAAAATAAGGAAGAGCAAACACGAACAAGTAACAAAACGGAAAGATAGCAAAGATAGGAAGCAAAAGATTGAAAATAAGCAAAAAATTGGAAGAGAAAAAAAATCATGAGCAAGCAAACATTTGGAAAGTCAAGAAACAAGATAGTAAAGGTCAACGAACAACAAGCAAATATGAAAAGAAAACAAGATATCTAGAAGGAGAGGCAAACAAACACAAGCCGGCGAGAATAGCGAATTAGTGAGAATAGCGCAAACACGGTATTAAAGAAGAGCAGGTACGTTTCAGGTAAGCAGACCAGAGAGTACTTACGCACGTTGTTATGGGTAATATTCATGCGACATGCCTTACCCTCAGATAGCATCGCACTCCCCCCCACAAAACAACATCAACACGAGCTTAGGAATGAGAATAGATATGGAACGATTCAGGAGTAGAAAAAGCTGGAAGTACTTAAAGAAACATGGGAGGATTTAACCGTAGAAAAAACTTGAAGTATAAAAAGAATATTAGACGATTTAGGAGCAAAAAAAAAACGATAATATGAGAAGAAACGTAGACGGATTTAGAGGTAGAAGAAGCGTTAAGTATATAAATGAAATATGGAAGGATTTAGGAGCAGGCAAAACATTAAGGCATAAAAAGATATATATAAAGACTTGGGAGTAGAAAATCGTAAAGTATATAGAAAAAATATGGAACGATTTAGGCGTAGAAGCAAAAAATATCAAAGAGAAATATAGAGGAATTTATAAGTAGCAAGAGCGATACAATACTTTGCAACATTGAAGGTCACCGAGAGAGATTTATGTAGGATATGTTTGCCTGCGTTCTAAAGTAAATAAATTAAATAAGTCAGGAGATTAGCAAATACATAAATAAGGGGAAGCATTAAGAAAAGGATATGAAGGAGTTTAAGAGTATAAAAAATAAGGAAAATTATGAAAGTCGTAGCAACAAAGAAGATGGACATGATTACTTATTTTTGGTATCAGGAAATAAATAATTGGAAAAAAATATAAAAAAGGAAAAAAAAATACAAAAAATAAAGAAAAGAAAGAAAAGATTAAACAAAGAAGGGTCAATATATCACGCATACTTTTTTGTACATACCTACACACACACACACACACACACACACACACACACACACACACACACACAAAACCCACCCACCCCACCAAACACACATATACCCTTCCCCCCACCCCCACCCACCCACACACACACACTCAAGACAAAGAAGAAAAAAAAACGAAGCATAATAAGGAATATGAAAATGGGGGGAGGGGGGGGGAGGGGGGGAGGTTATGAGCATACAAAAACAGCATAAGAGGAACTTCTGATGGGAGCCGAAGTCGCAACAAAGAAAAAAATGAATAATATTAAACTTTTTTTTGTGTGAGGTTAAAGTCCGTTCAGGCAGCAAGAACGATGAGGAAGAGGAAGAGAAGAGAAGAAGAAGGAGGAAGAGGTTAGGGAGAAGTAGGAACATAAAAAGACCTATTCAGCGGGAGGAGAAGAACAGACAGGCAGAGGGAAGTGAACAGCGAGAAGAAGAGGAAAAGAAGATGAAAAAGCGAAAGACAAGCAAGCGAAGAACAAGATAGGAATAGAAAGAGAAAGAGAAGGAGGAAAATCAGAGAGGTACAGCTTAAGATAAAAAAAAACAGAAGCATAAAACAAGATAAACAAAAAGAATAAAAGAGGAAACAAGAAGAAAAACACAGGTAACAAGTGAAAGATAAAGAGGAGGAGAAAGAAGAGGAGGAGGAGGAGAAGGAGGGAGACAAAGAGGGAGAGCAGCAGAGGGAATTTCAGATCACAAGAAAACAAAAGCAGAAAAAAAGAAGATAAAGAAAATAAAATAAACAGAAAAGATAAACAAGTGGAATGGTGTTAAAGGTCACAATGTAACAAGATCAGAACGTAAGAGAAGGAGAAGGGAAGGGAGAGGGGGCGAAGGGGAACCAGAAGGTGTTTTGGAGCGGATGTTAAGGATATTTAAGGTTAAAGTTAAAAAAAACAAAGTTAAAGAAAAGAAAGAAAACAGAAAAATAAGCAAGAGGAAAGGTGTTAAGGGACGCACTGTAACAAGATCAAAGTAAGAGGAGGTGAAGGGAAGGGAGAGAGAGGGAAGGGGAAGCAGTAAGTGTTTTGAAAAGCAGATGTTAAGCAGAAAAAAGAGGAAGGGCAAAAAACTTCACTATAAGCAGGCAAGATCTAGAGGTAGGAGGAAGAGAGAGAGCAGGAGAGAAAGCAGATATTTAAGAGAGAAGATAAAACAGATAAAGAGCAGGAAAGGGCAGTGAAAAAAGCAGGTAGAATCGTATTAAAGTCCACACTATAAGCAGGCAAGATCAAGAGCAGGAGCAGGAAGAGGAGGAGGAGGAAGGAGAGCAGCAGGAGGTGTTTAGAAGCGGAATTTAAGCAGAGAAAAAAAATTGGGAAGGAAAAAAACTAGAGAAATCGTATTAAGGTCCGCACCATAAGCAGGCAAGATCAACAGCAGGAGGAGGAGGAGGAAGAGGAGGAGGAGGAGGAGGAGCAGAAGGTGTTTAGGAGCGGAGTTTAAGCAGAAAAGAAGTATGGATTATGTTAAGAGTATTTGCCTCCACCGACCTCCTTTACGCCGCAATGTTGGCCCCGAGGAGAAGAGGAGGAGGAGGAGGAGGAGGAGGTGCAAATATTTTTAAAAGGAGGATGAAGAAGAGGAAGAAGAGTGGGTGGAAGAGGATGACAAAGACGGGGACTAAAATGAAGAGAATGAAAAGCTGAATAAAAGAAAGAGGAAGAAGAGGAGAAAGAGGAAGAGGAAGAGGAAGACGAAGCAAGAACTGAGACGAAGACGAAGAAAAGAGGAGGAGGAGGAGGATGAGAAAGGGGTAAAAAAAGAAGTAGGAGGAGGAGGAGGAAGAAGAGGAGGAGGAAGGTGCAAATATTTTTAAAAGGAGCGTGAAGAAGAGGAGGAGGAGGAGAAGGAGGAGGAGGAGAAGAGCAAGGTCAGGAAGAGGAGGAAAACAAAAGGCGAAAAAGGAAAATAGATAAATAAGAGGAAAAAAAACAAGGAAAAAAATAAAGAGGACGAGAAAACAAGAGGAGGTGCACATATCATTAAGAGGAAGAGGAGGAAGACTAAGAGGAAGAGGAAGAGGAGGAGGGAAAGACAAGGAGGTGAACGAAGAAAACAAAAAAACAAAGCAGATGAAAATGGGGAAAAAAGAAAAAGGAGAAAGAAAAGAAGGAAGAATAGGAAGAGAAAAAGATAGAGGAGAAATAAAAGAAAATCCAGAAAAAGAAGGAAAAGAAAAAGGAAAAGGAGAAGAAAAAGAAAAAAAGTTAATTTCTACATATATACAAAAAATGAAAAGGGTATTCCGCTCCATATATATATAAGATTACCGTAGTAGTTCCTTCAATAACATACGCATTAACCTAAAACAACAACAAAGAAAACAACAGAACAATTAGACAAAAAAAATTCCACACGAGAAAACTCAAAAAGGTGGAGGAAGGAAATTAAAAGAGAGCAAGGTAAGAGGAGGAGGAGGAGGAGGAGGAGGTGAAGCAGAAGTTGAGAGGAAGAATTACTCTAGTGGGAGAGAGGAAGGAAGGAAGGAAGGAAGAGGAGGAGGAGGAGGAGGAGGAGGAGGAGGAGGTGAGGGTCAGGATAAGGATGAATCATGTAGAAGGAGGCAGGAAAGAGGAGGAGGAGGAGGAGGAGGAGGAGGAGGAGGAGGAGGAGGAGGAGGAGGAGGAGGAGGAGGAGGAAATAAAAAAGAAATCTAGGAGGAGGAGGAGGAGGAGGAGGAAGAGAAGGAAGCGAAAAAGAAAGAAGAGGAATAGGAGAAAATGAGGGAGGAAATAAGGAAGGAAAGAAAAGGAGGAAGGAAAATAAAGAAGGAAAAAAGAACAAAAGAAAGATGATATTGAAGAAGAGGAGGAGGAGCAGAAGGAAGCAGAGAAAGAGGAAGAGAAAGAAGATGAGTAGGAGAAAATGAAGGATAGAGGAAAGAGAAAGGAAGAGGAAGAAGAAGGAAAGAACAAAAGGCAAAACAAATCAGCAAAATAACGAAGAGAAAAGAAAACAAAAAACAAGCAAGAAAAGAAGGAAAAAAAGACAAGAAATTAAAAGAAACAACACAAAAAGACGAAGAAAGAGGAAAAGGAGGGAAGAAGAGAATGGAATGAAGAAGAGGAAGAGTACTAAGTGGCCGTGAAGAGGAAGGAAGGAGGAATCTAAGAGTAAGAGAATCAAGAGGAGGACGATACATAGAAGGAGGACAAGGAGGAAGATATGGGATAGGAAGAGGAGTAAGAGGAGAACGAGGGAGAGAGAGGAGGAGGAAAAAGAGGAGGAGGAGGAGGTAGAAGTGCAGAGGCCACGAAAACTCTAAAACTTGGCCCACTTAAGGAGACGGACACGACCCTAAAGATCATGATAATAATAATAAGGCGTGGAGCTGGCCCGAGGAGGAGGAGGAGGAGGAGGAGGAGGAGGAGGAGGAGGAGGAGGAGGAGGAGAGAGGGTGCAGAGGTCAGTTGGAAGGAAGGGAGGGAGGCAAGAAGCAAGAATAACAGATTAGGAGGGAGGAATGGAGGAGGAAAGGAGAGAGGAAAAAAAAATGTAGGTGGAAATACAGAACGAAAAGATTGAGGGAGGAAGGGAGGAAAAGAAGAGAAGGAAGGAAGAAGGAAATAAGGAAGAAAGAAGGGAGGAAAGGAGAGAAGGTAGGATGAACAGGGCAAGAGCAGAACGAAGGGAGAAAGGGAGGAAAACATTGAGAGAAAGAAAGAAGAAAGAAAGGAAGGTAGGAAAGGAGGTAAGAGGGACGGAAAGAGGGAGATAGAAGGGAGGAAGGAAGAGATGGAGAGAAGGAAAGAAAACGGAATGAGAGAAAGAAGAAGGAGAGAGCAAACAGAGAATAAAGAGGAAGAAGAAAGACTATGAAGAAGAGAGTGAAGAGGAATGAGAGATAACAGAAGGGGGGAAAAGAGAAGAGATAAGAGAAAAAAGAAGGCAGAAGAGAGGAAGAATAAAATTGAAGAAAGGAGAAAATGTGAGAAAACTGGACCGCTGATAATAGAAGGGAAGAGGAGTGGATGGAGAGAGAGAGAGAGAGAGAGAGAGAGAGAGAGAGAGAGAGAGAGAGAGAGAGAGAGAGAGAGAGAGAGAG
>NC_066553.1:925455-935455 GCF_024679095.1 Eriocheir sinensis
CCTCCTCCTCCTCTTCTTTCTTCCTATCATAGTATTGTGTATATATTCTTACAATTAACTTCTTCGTTGTAACCTTTCACTTCTATTCTTCAATGTCTTTCTTCTTCTCCTTCATCCCCGTCCCCCTCCCTTTCCTTTCCCTCCTCCTTCTTCTTCTTCTCTTCCTCTTCCTCCTCCTCCAGGTAAAACGCTTTCTCCTCGTCGCTTCCCTCCCTTTCTCTCCTCCATTCACATCAAATTGTATATAAAAATCACAAACACGCGTAAACTCGTTTCCTCACGTCTCGCCAGAGCAAACAGGTCAAACACGGGGAGCGCACACACACACACACACACACACACACACACACACACACACACACACACACGGGCAAACAGACGAGGTTCAACTAAAGGTAATTCTAGTTAGGTTTTGGTGTTTTTTTCTGAATTTCTTTTTTATTTTATTTTATTTTATCCTTTTCCTTTTTTTTTTTAATTTTCTTCGATGTAATAACGGTAAAGCATTTTTTCCCCGAGGTGTGTGTGTGGGGGGAGGGGAGAATAGTGTGTGTGTGTGTGTGTGTGTGTGTGTGTGTGTGTGTGTGTGTGTGTGTGTGTGTGTGTGTGTGTGTGTGTGTGTGTAAACAAGCTGAAGCCATATAGGTTATGAATCCTTTCTATGGCCTCTGTTGACTTAAAAACACTAATATATATAAATCCATCAATCATTCTAACTATCTATCTATCTATCTATCTATCTATCTATCTATCTATCTATACATCTATCTACACATACATCGATCCCATTTTGCATTCATTTATCTACCTCTACAAGTTCGTCTATATCTATAAATCCATATTAATGGTATAAATTAACAAAGAATGATCTCACTTTGTTGTATAAGAAGTCTCATTAGTAAGGAAGCATAGATGAATTTTCCGAGTCAAGACCTATACTGACTGTTTTGGGTTTCGTTATGTTAGGTTAAGTTTAGGGTATTTAACAAGTGTACAAGACTTTGGGTTATATTCTTAAGCATTTCACCGCCCAAAAACACACACGCATTTGACGAGGCTTTCCTAGGAGTTGCGGGCATTTTCACGGGTAGTTTTATGACCCTGATGGTAGTTCGATAAAGCCTCTATACTATAAACATGAAAAAACACTCATGAAAATCCGATTAATCTCCTCTTCGTCCTTTGTATTCAGGTGATGTGAAAGGCGGACGCGTCTGAAAATACGAACCAATGATATAAGGAAGATAAAGTAGAGTATAGACGAAGGTATTCCGTGATTCCAACCTCCAGAAACACATTGACGGCAGCGAGTATATATTTGAACGAGTTAAAGAGGATCAAACAACTCTTCCTTCTCATCCTCTCTCTCTCTCTCTCTCTCTCTCTCTCATTGCCTACTCATGGATTCTATTGGTGATATGTGAAGGGCTCTTTACGCTCAACTCCTCATCACCACAATCACCACCATCACCACCACCACCACTACAACCACCATCACTACCACCACTACCACCACCATCACCACCACCACTGCTAACACCACTGACGTCATTACCACCATCATCATCATCATCACCACCACCACCAACATCACCACCACCACCGATACAACGAATAGAAAGGCTGAGATTGAGAGAGAGAGAGAGAGAGAGAGAGAGGCGTTATAAATTTATTGTGTGTCGTCACTTTTCTTAATCTACACGAAGATAAATGATCCTTTTTCTAAATAAAATGTCGAAAAATCTATCACTTTCAATAAATAACCTCTCTCTCTCTCTCTCTGTTTTTCTTGTTTTCTTTATTTATTTACCTATTAATTTCCTTTCTTTTTCTTTTGTATTTATTTTCTCTATTTTCTTTCTTTATTCTCTGTTTCCTTTCTCTTTCTCTTTCTTTTTCTATCTCTCTTTCGTTCTTTGTTCTCTCTCTCTCATTTTCTTTCTTACTAACTTATGTACTTCCTTTTCTTCCTTCCTTTCCATCCTTCTCTCTCTCTCTCTCTCTCTCTCTCTCTCTCTCATTCAAAGTACCACAAGGGCTGTTCCTTCAGCTCCAACAATAAAGGGGAAAAACCCGCATAAAGGTCTCCAGGTAACCCTTAATTAAGAGAGACGAAGGTGGACGGGCAGCACAGGTAACGGCAAAGGATCAGGATCAATGCTTTTTATTTTTCTCCCTCACAGGTAAACTTTTTTCTCTATTCTTAAGAAATGACGAAAAAAAGTGTGTGTGTGTGTGTGTGTGTGTGTGTGTGTGTGTGTGTGTGTGGGTGTGTGTGTGTGTGTGTGTGGGTAGGGGTTGAGAGAGAGAGAGAGAGAGAGAGAGAGAGAGAGAGAGAGAGAGAGAGAGAGAGAGAGAGAGAGAGAGAGAGAGAGAGAGAGAGAGAGAGAGAGAGAGAGAGAGAGAGAGAGAGAGAGAGAGAGAGAGAGAGATGTGGGTGTAAGGGAAGGAGGGAGGAAAGTGTAAGAGGATGAAGATGGGAAGGAAGGAAGGATTTTTGAAGGGAGAGAAGGAAGGAGAGTTGATACAGTACTAAGGAAGAAAGAAATGAACGGAAGGATTGAAAGAAGGATGGAAGGAGGAATAAAATGAAAGAAAGAAGGAAGGGAGAAGGAGGAGGAACGGTGTTTTTCGTGCTAAAGAATAGAAGAAAAGGAAGATTGAATTATTAAAAGGAAATAAAGAAAGAAAAAAAATATGGGTGATTAATTTCAAAGGCACAAATATGAATAAAGAAAAAGGGTAGAGAGGGAGGATGAAGTGAAGGAAGGACGAAAAGAAGGAATGAAAGAAATGAAAAATGGGAAAGTAAAAAATGAAAGGGGGAAGGGAGGACACAGAAGGAGGAAAAGAAGCACAGCAAGTGTCCCCCATTTCAAAGGCAAAAATATTAATAAAGAAAAAGGGTTGACAGGGAGGATGGTGATAGAAGTAAGGGAGGATTGATTGACTATTGGAGTTAACTATTGGCGCCGCAGCTGCTGGGTCATATGGCGCCGAGAGTAAGGAAGGAAGAAAAGAAGGAAGGAAAGAAATGGAAAATGGGAAAGAAAAATTAAATGAAAAGGGGAAGGAAGGAAACAGGAGGAGGAAAAGAAGCAGAGCAAGTGTCCCCATTTTCATCTGGTAAAATGTTACACACTCCCAGACCTTCAAAATGAGGGAAAAAATGTTCCTCTCATTATCATTTAGCTGAGGGCTGATTACGTAAAACTCTCTCTCTCTCTCTCTCTCTCTCTCTCTCTCTCTCTCTCTCTCTCTCTCTCTCTCTCTCTCTCTCTTCTATACACTCCTCTCATTCTTCACAATTCTATTTTCCCAGTTTTTATTCGTTTCGTTAATTTTTCTCTTTTTATTATTATTATTCATCTCCTCATAACGTAATATTTCTCTCTGTCTCTCTCTCTCTCTCTCTCTCTCTCTCTCTCTCTCTCTCTCTCTCGTCTCAGTTTTTATTTATTTTTCCTTCCTTTCTACTTTCTTACTTCACTTTCTATAATTATTTTTGTTGACCTTCTTTTCTCTCCTTCATCATTTATTCTTCTCGTAACTTTAACCGCAAATCACAGCATGGTCAAATTTGGGTCACTGCGTAGACAGCTTGTAAGGCGCAGCGCTTCAGGCAGCTCAACCTCATGATTGACACATGGCTAACCTCCCCCTGCGCCCTATCACCTCCTCCTCCTTATTCCTCCCTCCCAGCGACGACCCATCACATGCAGTATACTGACACCGATCATGGACGTCAAGGGGTGCGGAGAAAGAGGGGAGACGAGGCTGAAGGAAGGATGAATAGAGAAACGATAGGAGAGAGATGATAAGGAGGAGGTTGTCTGGAAGATGATGATGAGGAAAAGGAAGATGTAACCGATGGAGGAATAAGGAAACGAGGGGAGAGTGAGGGAAAGTAAAAAGATGAGGAAGGAAAGGAAGTAGACGAGATTGAAGGATGAATAGAGGAATATGACGAAATAAATGGTAAGGAGAAGGAAGTATGATGATAAGAAGGAAGAAGAGGAAGGAGACGAGACCAAAGGATGAATATAAAAATGGATTGTAAGGAGGCAGAGAGATAAGAAAGAAGAGGAAGAATAGAGAAACAAGAGACTAGATAGCTGTAAGGAGAAGGAATTGAGATGATAAAGAGAAGGAAAAGTAGGAAATGAGAGAAAACATGATACTTATAAGAGGAAACTTGGAGAAAGAAGATAAAGAAAGACGAAGAATGGAGAAGAGAAACGAGTCGAAAATGAAGATGAAGAGAGGAGGGAAAGAAGAGAAGAAACACAACTCACGGGAGAGAGAGGAGGAGGAGGAGAAGGAGAGATAGAACGAGAAAGGAGATAAATCACGAAACTCATACGAGAAACGAGATAAACGGAGAGAAGAGGAAAGGGAAGAAAAGGAAAGGAGAGGGAAGGAGAGAAAGGGAGATAAAACACAACACACGACACTGGAGAGAGAGGAGAGAGATAGAAAACGCAAAGGAGAGAGAAGAGGAAGGAGAAGAGACAGGGAAGAGAGAGCGAGGACTGAGTGAGTGAGTGAGGGAAGGAAGGAGGGAGGGAATGAAGGTCGGAAGGAAGGGTGCAGGCGCAAGCTATCCATCCATCACGTTAACTTAAGTGATGCATTGGCTGTCAGGGGGAAGGAAGGTGGAGGCGCCGGTCCATCAGGCTAATATGAAGAGACTTTAGTGGTGCAGGAAGAGAGGAGGAGGGCCAAGAGGAGGGAAGGGTTGGGCCACACGCATGAGTAAAGTAAGGGAAGGGAAGGACACGCTTGCTTCTGCTCGTTACAGTAAAAGGGGAGCTTGACCAAGACCGATGAAAGTAAAGGGAGAGACGAGAAAAATAAGCAATCTTTTATACGCGTCTCCTTAGAGTGAGTGAAGGATGAGAGAGCGTGAGAGGGGAAGGCACAGTGTTGGTCACGTCTGCTTGCTGAGACACTTAGAGTAAAAGGGAAGGAAAGGCGGGTGGTTGGTTAGGGGTTAAAGAAGGATGAGAAAATAAAGTAAAACTATTCTGGTTTTGCATATGTATTATTTGAGGGTATTGGTGTTTACTTTCCTGTTTCTTTTGCCCTTGAGCAGTAGTGATTGATGTTAAAAATCATCTATGGAAAGGCGGGTGATTAGTTGAGGGTTAAAGAAAGATAGGAAAAGGAAAGAAAACAATATCATACTTAAGTATCTATATTACTTGAGGGCTTTCGTAGAGGTTGTGTTAGTACGTATGTCCATGGGTAGTTCAATGAGCTTAGTGCTGGTTGTTGGTTATGAGTTAAAGAAAGATAAGAAAAAGGAAATAAATCTATATCCTACTGAAGCATTTACATTATTTGCAGGCTTTCGTAGAGGTTGTGTTAAAACGTTCATGGGTAGTTTTTGAGCCTTGTGATGTTAAAAGTATCTTAGGAAAGGCGGGTGGTTGGTTATGAGTTAAAGAAAGATAAGAAAAAGGAAATAAATCTATATCCTACTGAAGCATTTACATTATTTGCAGGCTTTCGTAGAGGTTGTGTTAAAACGTTCATGGGTAGTTTTTGAGCCTTGTGATGTTAAAACAATCGTAGGAAAGGTTGGTGATTGGCTAGGGGTTAAGGAAAGATAAGGAATAGAAAAGAAAACTATATCCTACTGCAGTATTTATATAATTTAAGTGTGTTGGCGTTAACTTTCATGATTGTTTTGCCCTTGAGATGTAGCCAATGATGTTAAAAAGAATCATAGTAGGTTAAGGGTCAGAGAGAGACAAAAAAAAAAAAAAATAAATAAATAAATAAATAAATAAATAAAAATAAAGAAAATAATATCCTGAATTTATATGATTTCCTCGAGCCGTGTTGGTGGGCGTTTTTTCATGTTTGTTTTGCCCTTGAGCTGTTGACTTTGATGTAAAAAAGATCTTAGTGAGTCAGAAGAGCTTCCCAATACACGTAAACACTTTCACTGATACAAGAGTTTGATCAAGTAATTAGAAAATAATAAAAATAAATATGTCCACACCAATATTTGTAAAGTTTAATGCCCATATCCTCAAACATATCGTGGGTTACACACCAACATCTAACAGGGCTTTGATAGAGGTTGTATTAGTATTTCCATGATTAGTTTTATGTGAATAGCGACAATTTCCATGAGTAGTTTTATGAGTATAGTGACAATTTCCATGATTAGTTTATTGAGTATAATGGTAATTTAACCCTGTAGCTGCGGGGATCATGTTTCTTAAAGGCTTCTCTTAGCGAATTAATGAGAAAAAAATCACCACTCATGCAAATCATTATATAAGAGATATCAACGGCTTTTACAATGTTTTATTCTGAGAGTCGAAAGCGTTTAAGAATATAGGCTTTGGTATCGAATTCTTTACTGATTTCCTTTGTTACTCGGATATAGAAAACAAAACAAAAAAAACACATAAGTAACAGAAGAATGCATCACCTTGTCGTCAATTTGTATTTTATTTTGGGTCATGTACCTTGCCAGTATACGTTATCACATGTATTGTTCTGTATTTGTTCTGTCTAATGATGAAAATAGCTCACCATCACATATCACCATCAGAAAAATTAATTAAAACCTGATTCCTGCACAGTTAAAAATAGATAAAAAACGAAAATGCATGAAAATAATAAATATACGCATCATTAACAAAAAATAATGGCAAAATTAAATCATAACCTAATGAATAAAGAAAGAAAAAAATAATCTATATATAAAACCACCCACCACAACAATCTCTATTTATATTTCCATCCATACCCGCAAAAAAAACACATCATTAATACATTTCAGTAAACAGCATTTTCGCCTAAGCATAAAATAATAATAATAATAATAATAATAATAATAATAATAATAATAATAATAATAATAATCAATAGTGGCGGGAAATACGGGATTCTCATCGTCCCTAAATGAATATAAAAAGCCGGTAGATTATTGCAAAAACACCCGCGACCCGTGAATACTGAACAGCAGGCAGCAAGCACACACACACACACACACACACACACACACACACACACACACACACACACACACATACACACACGCTCTCAAACGCACACACATACTCACACACGCTTCCACAAATACTACATACACGCTCACAAAAAAAAAAAATACTGTGCTGATAAGATTTTTACCCAGAATTGGCATGAATAGGTTTAGAATAGCCGCGCTCTCTCTCTCTCTCTCTCTCTCTCTCTCACACACACACACACACACACACACACTGAAAAACGTTTATAGACGCTTGAATATTGCAATGAACACACACACACACACACACACACACACACACACACACACACACACACACACACACACACATTCGGTTTTTTACGCCCTCGATTCAGCCCAAGACTCAGCGCAAGGCCGAAGCAAAAAAGGATGATTGGTATATCGGATGTCGTGACTCACAGCGATCACCTGACAAAGGGAAAGATGAGGATGGAGAGTGAATTACAAGGACATCAATGAATAATAAGTGATGGTTGTGGGAGAAGCAATATTATTAGAACTTTTATCATTATTAGCTTATATCATGGGAGCCACTATGAAATGTAAACGTGGCTGGCTGTACCCGTAGACTTTGACGCATCACTAGGTAAGATTACATTCACGGTACTTTTTTATCGTGTAAGCAATAGGAAGTTGGTAGCAATCTGGAGGAAATTATGATGCAAAATCTTTCTGCAAATTATCTCATGCAATCAAATATGGCCCAAGATTTCCAGAGAGTTGGTTGTTGAACTTAACATTTTCTGTTTAACATTATTTGTTGCGTAGGCTGAAGAAACCTGTAGAAGAATTTGTTTGTTCTATAACGTCGATTTTTTTACTACTACTACTGGAAACTATTACTACTATTACTACAACTATTCCTAATACTACATCAACAACTACTACTACTACTACTACTACTACTACTACTACTACTAGCGCTCCCGCTGCTATTATTAACTACTGATTTATCCTTTCTTCTGTGTTTGGAGGCAAGGTGTGACTTCAAACATTCCCTCTGCTTCTGTGCGCGAAACAAAACCCATTCGTCAATTCTGATCCACACTGAAAAAAGCAAGAAATAAAAAAATAAAAATAAAAAAACATTCCCCGTTACAAGCATATTTTACATTTCCTTGACTTTCTCCCCTCTATTTTTCGTTCTTGTTGTGTACATGTAAATTTAGGCATACATTCATACAACCTGGAATTCTTCTGTACAGTATATCAGAGTGTGTGTGTGTGTGTGTGTGTGTGTGTGTGTGTGTGTGTGTGTGTGTGTGTGTGTGTGTACAACAAACTCTTCAGCAATGCAAGGTTTTTATGCAATATTTTCACATTAATTCGCCTGGAGTATTTGCAAGAGAGAATATTCGGCAAAAGGTACCAAAAAAACATGTATTCATCTTATTCATATTGAGAGCGTATCAAAAATTCAAAAGCTGCATAGATGAGTGAGTTTAAAAATGCAACACGTTAGCATTCGTCAGTGTGTGTGTGTGTGTGTGTGTGTGTGTGTGTGTGTGTGTGCGCGCGTGTGGGTGTAAGTACTAATCTTTGTGTGTCTTCCAATATACTTGA
This sequence comes from Eriocheir sinensis, assembly GCF_024679095.1. Classification (NCBI taxonomy): domain Eukaryota; kingdom Metazoa; phylum Arthropoda; class Malacostraca; order Decapoda; family Varunidae; genus Eriocheir; species Eriocheir sinensis. The sequence continues at coordinate 934,052 of NC_066553.1, forward strand.
TTAAGATATTGAAGTAGGAATGTCTGGGAAAAATAAAATAAAAATAAAATAAAGAAATCGAAAATAAAAGAGAAAGAAAGTGATAAAATGAATGGAAAGGAAGAAAATATAAGAGAAAAGGAGAGGGAAGCGAAATTAAAGCCGAGAAGCAGAAGAAAAAGAAGAGCAAAAGGAAGAAAAAAAAAGTATAGAGGACAATTCGAAAAAGAGCGAAAAAGGAGAGAAAGGAATTGAGGAAGGTGAGGAAAAAAGAAGTAAAGAGGAAGAAAACAAATAAGAGAAGCTGAGAGAAGAGAACCGGAGTTATAAGAGAGAAAGGAAAGAGGAAGGAAGTCAAGAGAGAGGAAGATGGAGGAGAGAAAGGAGAGGTGACAGAAGGGGAGAAAAAGGAGAGAGGGAGAGAGAGAACTGAAAAGCAATATTGAGAGAGAGAGAGAGAGAGAGAGAGAGAGAGAGAGAGAGAGAGAGAGAGAGAGAGAGAGAGAGAGAGAGAGAGAGAGAGAGAGAGAGAGAGAGAGAGAGAGAGAGAGAGAGAGAGAGACTTACATACAGACAAACATACTGAGACACACACACACACACACACACACACACACACACACACACACACAAACAAAGAGAGGAGGGGAAGGAAAAGGAAAGGAAGAAAGGAGGAGAGAGAGAGAGAGAGAGAGAGAGAGAGAGAGAGAGAGAGAGAGAGAGAGAAACTGCAATCCACGGTGATTTTTTTGTGAATTTTCATTTGCACACGACTCGTTGCTGTAAATTGAGAGCTGTATTGAGAGGAGAAGCCGTGATTTGTTCCCTTACCTGTTATCTGCACGGCCAGGTGGGTGATCAGTCTCTCTCTCTCTCTCTCTCGGTCGTTGGTCTATTTATATCCTGAAAGCCATTTAGTTTTGCTCCAACTTTCTCTCTCTCTCTCTCTCATACACCCTCTTCCACCCCCCACCCCCCCACACACATAACCTCCCCACCACACAAACACTCCCCCCACCCAAACACACACTAACAAAAACGAACATTCATCGATCTAACACACACACTTCTTTCTCTCAATCGCTCCTCGTAAACACACAAACACCCAAATCAACACCGAACAAGCAAGAAAAGAAGCAAGCAAGAAAGCAAGCATACAATTCATCTTCTATTCAGGTCCTTTTACAAACACACACTGAAGCACTATACACCCCCCCACACAGCTCCCCCTCTCCCCCACCCACCGCCACACACATTCAACAACAGCAGCAGCAACAAGAAGTACCGCGCATTATCCCGTGACGCGAAAAGGAACGAGGAAAAAAATGGGGAGCAAAAAATATCAGCTTGACTTTCGCACGTTTGCTTGAATTATTGAATGGACGTCCAGGGAATTCTCTAAAGCGCTCTGATTTTTCGGCCGGC
>NC_066553.1:940455-947955 GCF_024679095.1 Eriocheir sinensis
ATTTCCTTCCTCTCTTTTTCCCTTTTCATGTATTCCTCCTTTTTCCTACCTTTCCCTTCTCTTATGACTGTTCCTTTCTTTCTTTTCCTTCCCCATCTATTCTTTTCTTTTCGTCTATTTCGTATTTAATCTTTTCACTGTCCTGTCTTAACTGTCTTTTTACTCGTATTTCCCCCGTCTCCCGCCCATCTATTCTTGCTTCTTTTCCTTTGGTTCCGCGTTTTTGCTTTCTCGTTCCCCTTATTTCCTACCACGTTATATCCCCTTCCATACCCCCAATCCACTACCGTCCACCTCTATAATTATGTTCCCCCTTCGCTTTCTCTCCTTTCGTCTCTATTCTAGCTTCCCTTCTCTTCCCTTCCCTGTTTTTGCGTTTTTTCCTTGCCGTTCCCTTTATTTCTTTCCCGTCGTGACCTCTGGATCTGTAAGCGCTCGTCCCAACCAGATGTTTCGTTAGTCTGACTCACTGGATGGACAGCGAGGCAAACAGAACGGCAAAAGGACAGAAAAAGCCGGCCAGACACATATTGTAGTACATCTATATCGAGGGTCAGTCAGGTAGATAGTGTCAATCACGTATAAATAGATAAGCAGATAGCCAGACTGCCAGACGTCTATATAAGGGTCAGGGAGGGTGAGATACATAATACAGAGACACATATGGAGATACACACCCACACACCCTCACACACTCACACATGAAAAAAGATGATTATAAAGCTAGATTCTCAGACACATATATTAAAGGGGAAGAGAGGAAGACACATAAAATAGACAACCAGATATATTTGCCAGAAAGAAAAAGAGTAATAGGAAAGTGGAGGAAAAAGAAAGGAAAAAGAGGAAGGGAAGAGGAACATACTTGAAATAGAGAAGCAGATATACTGTCAGAAGGAAACATTAGGAGAGAGAATAATCAAAAAATGAAGTGCAGGGAAATTAACAAGATAAAAAAGGAAAAAAAAAGAAACATATAAGAAGGCAGAAAGGATGACAGACATAACAGGTAGACACATATGGAGATACATACACAGAAGATAAGATAGCCAGTTATTTTGTCGGACACATATAGATTAATGAATAGAAGAATAATGGATAGAAGGAAAAAATGAAGAAAAACATGAATAAAGAGAAATAAAATGAAGTTAAAGAAGAGGAAGAAAAAGACGAAGAAGAAATATTAGTAGATAGAAGAATGATAGGTAGAAGAAAACGATGAAGAAGAAAAAGATGATAGAAAAAGAAAGTTCAGATAAAGAAGAAGAGAAGGAAGAGGAGGAGGAGGAGGAAGAGGAAGAAAGAATATCAATACCTTTTCCCTATTACGTAAGTGAAAGATGAGGCGAAGGGAGGAAGAGGGAGGAGAGGGAGGGAGGGAACGAGAGAGGAGGAGGACGGAGGGAGGGAGGGAAGAGGGAAAGAGGAAGGAGGGAGAAGGAGGCACTAAAGGGAGAGATATGTGAGGAGGGAGGAAAGAAAAGGAAGCTAAGGGAGGAAAAAAACATGGAGGAAGGGAGAGAAAAACCAGGACAAGGGAGGTAGGGAGATAGAGAGAGATGTAGGGAGGGAGGAAAGAAAAGGGAGGAAAGGAGGACGAAAACGTGGAGGAAGGGAGAGAAGAATCCGGTGAGAGAAGGGAGGCAGGAATGTAGGGAGGAAAGAGTGAAGAGGGAGAAGGAGGAGGCACTAGGGAGAGATATATAAGAAGGGAGGAAAGGAAAGGGAGGGAAGGGAGAAAAAACGTGGAGATAGGGAGAGAAAAATCAAGTGAGGAGGGAGGGAGGGAAAGAGAAAAGGAAATGGAGGGAAGGGAGGACAAAAAGTGGAGGAAGGGAGAGTAAAATCATGTGAGAAGGAGGAAGGTAGGAGATAGGGAGGAGTGAGTGAGGGAGAGATATATGGGAGGGAGGAAAGACAGGGAGGCAAGGGAGGGAAAAAGTGGAGGAAGGGAGAAAAGAGCCAAGTAAGAGGAAGGAGGGAGGGAGGAGAGAGAGGAGGAGAGATATATGGGAGGGAGGAAAGAAAGAGAGCAAAGGGAGGAAAAACTGTGGAGGAAGGGAGAGAAAAATCAGTTGGGATGGAGGGAGAGAGGGAGAGATATGTAGGGGGGAGGAAAGAAATGGAGGTAAGGGAGGAAAAAAATGGAGGAAGGGAGGGAAGAAACAGGTGAAAAATGCCATGAATCTCACCTGATTGTGTGGGAAAAAAGTTTGTTTGTTAGTTAGTTTGTTTGTTAGTTTGTTAGTTTGTTTGTTTGTTGGGTAGGCGGTGGCGTAGGTGGTATCGTACTGGGCTCACATTCACCGCGTGATGGACGACGCGGGTTCGAATCCCCACGCTACCACTCGGATTTTTCAGTCACCGCCGAGTGGCTTAAAACTACCCACATGCTGTCCTGAAGACCATCCATCAACCCGGACTCTAGAGGAAGCCGTCCAAGCGAATCAAGAACGAGTTCCGGGGGGCAGCATGAGCCAATGCAAGATGGCGCCACTATAAACACTCGCCTGCGCCAGAACGGGCTGGGCCGACCATCAGGCCCCACCTGGAAGAAGCCTTGGGCCGACCATCAGGCCCCACCGGGAAGATGCCTACCGGCGCAATAGGCAACAACGTAAAAAAAAAAAAAAAAAAAAAAACACCGTAAACCTGTATCTTTTATGTGATTTTTTTTTGTCTACTTTTATTTTCACTCTCCCTGATTTTCCTTTTTCCCTCTTCCTCCTTTTTTTGGGGTTTTCCGTTATTTTCCCTCTTTATTTTCCTGTTTTTCCTTTTCTCTCTTCCTTCTTTTTTTCTTTTTGAGGTTTTCCCGTTAGCTTCCCTCTTTATTTTCCTGTTTTTTTCCTTTTCCCTCTTCCTCCTTTTTTTCTTTTTGGAGTTTTTTCGTTACTTTTCCTCTTTGTTTTCCTGTTTTTCCTTTTCTCTCTTCCTCCTTTTCTTTCTTTTTGGATTTTTTTCGTTAGTTTTCCTCTTTATTTTCCTGCTTCTTTTCTCTACATTTCTTCTGATCTTTCCCTCTTTTCCCTATATTTTTTCATTTTTTGAGCTGATATATTTCCTTACTTTCTTCTTTATCATCCTTTTATTCAATTTCCTAATGTTTCCTTTTTCTTCCTTCTACATCTACGTATAACCTTCTATAATGTACCTTTTCGATCAATCTTCCATTACTATCATCATTTTCCATATCATACATTCTATACCTTCCTCCTTTTCGCCCCTCTACATCAAGTATCGTCTATTTATAATTTATCATCCATCATCTCTCTTACTCCATCATTATCTCTTCCGAGTACCACTTCTCCCTCTCCTTATTTTCTGTCTCTTCTCGTGTTCCATCTCTTCCTTTTTGCCTTTCCTTTCTCCTTCACGAATTCCCTTTTATTCTCTTCCAGTCCTGCCCCTTCTCCTCATCATCCTTCCCCTTATTCTATTCCTCTCTCTTCTCTGCCACTCCTTCCCCTACCCCGCTCCTCTCCTTCCCGTCTCTTCCGTAGGCCCATGAAACACCAAGTCTGTGATTATTTCCTGTTCCGTGAATCTGAGGTGAAGGGAGAAATATGTGAGTCGACACTCGACACCATTAAGCGGTGAAGAAGGGGAGAAAAAGGGCAGGAGAGGAAGGGTGGGGAGGACGGATGGATGGATGGATGGATGGACACACACACACACACACACACACACACACACACACACACACACACACACACACACACACACACAAGCACTACTCATTCAGTCTGTCTCTCTGTATCGATTTGTCTTTGTCTGTCTGTATCTCTGTCTGTCTGTGTCTGTCTCCCTCTCCCTCTCTCTCTCTCTCTCTCTCTCTCTCTCTCTCTCTCTCTCGGGGCCAGCGTTTATGGCAGCGCTACAAAAATGTGTGTCGGCCGCCGCTGGTGCGTCCCTTGAACCGTGGCGCGGACAAATATTTGGCCCGACATACTGCCGCTGACTGCATCTACATAAATGCATAATAATGTCCTGTTACATAAGTAATTACGTGTGCAGATGCCTCTTAAAATATTCAGCGACAGGCAAGTACGGATGAAATTTCAAGTCGTCGCTGGCGGTACAAACGTTGCCGCGCGTCGACCCTGGCTGGCAACGAGGCATATCGACGGTAGTGCTTTGTGTGGAATTTGTTGCTGGTTGAGTCTCGTATACGCTGCCTGGGCTCTATCAATACCTACCCTCCCTTGCGCTCCCATGACAGGAAGGTGTGAGAGGGAGAGAAGACGTGGGGATTGGAAGAGGAAAGGCAATGAGGGAGATGATAGGTAGATGATGGATTGAAAAAGAAGTAGAAAAAAGAGATAGAGAGAAGAAGGAGAAGAAAAAGTAGAGATATTGAGAACGAAAGAAGTAGAAAAAGAGATAAAGAGAGAGAAAAAGGAGAAAAAGAAAAAGACAGAGAGAACACGATAAATAAAATAAAATAAAATAGAAAAAAAAACCTTCCACCAATATGCCACCTCGGACCAGAATCCTGACAGAGGACGCACATAGAAGAGGCTTGCAGCGGGTAATGGTGACTAATGGCCCTTGAAGCATGACCCAGAGCCGTCACCTCCTAACCCTCGCGTGACGTAAATGGCGAGCGGAACATAAAACAGTAAAGAGGGCACCAACTATTAGTACACCCAGCGCCATAAACACCTGAAGTCTTCACCTCGTAACGGCCGGGTAGCGTGACGAGGACCAGCATTAGGGAGGACACTAAGCAATGGACAAAAGGAAAAAATCATGTCTCTCAACCGCGGGCCATAGTCTTGACCTCCTAACGTGAAAGAGACAGTCGGCTAGAGCAAGAGAAAGACCCTGAACGCTACACAATAGACACAGGAAAAGATCGTGTCTCTCTGACCTCCTAACGTGATAGAGACAGTCGGCTAGAGCAAGAGAAAGACCCTGAACGCTACACAATAGACACAGGAAAAGATCGTGTCTTTGACCTCCTAACGTGATAGAGACAGTCGGCTAGAGCAAGAGAAAGACCCTGAACGCTACACAATAGACACAGGAAAAGATCGTGTCTCTGACCTCATAACGTGATAGAGACAGCCGGCCATAGCAAGAGAAAGACCCAGAACGCTACACAATGAGCAGTCTTGACCTCCTAACGTGACAGAGAGAGTCGGCCAGAGCAAAAGAAAGACCCTGAACGCTACACAATGAGCAGTCTTGACCTCCTAACGTGACAGAGAGTCGGCCAGAGCAAAAGAAAGACCCTGAACGCTACACAATGAACAGTCTTGACCTCCTAACGTGACAGAGAGTCGGCCAGAGCAAAAGAAAGACCCTGAACGCTACACAATGAGCAGTCTTGACCTCCTAACGTGACAGAGAGTCGGCCAGAGCAAAAGAAAGACCCTGAACGCTACACAATGAACAGTCTTGACCTCCAAACGGCCCAGTAACGTGACAGAAAGAGTCGGCAGGAGCAAAAGAAAAGCCCTGAACACGACCCGTAATGATAAAATCGATGCCTCAGATTACACCCCAAAGCTGTCGTCGACTCTTCTCAGCCGCCACACGACAAGACAAAGCGACAGAAAGACACGCTAAACGCCGCCCGTAACTTTAAAATGAACGCCTTCAAACTATTACCCGCTGAGTCGTCACTTCCCAAAAGCCACACGCGTCATTACCAACACGAAAAAGAAAAAAAAACAAGAATAATAACCTTACGAAACAACACTGGGTATATACAATGAGGAGAGAGAAACTACACGTAAACGCCTTAAAACTATTACCCCCCCCGAGACGTCACTTCCCAAAAGCCACACGCGTCATTACCAACACGAAAGCGAAACAGCAAGAAAAATAACCCAGCGAAACAACACTGGATATAAACAAGGAAGAAAGAGAAACTAACTACTACCTAGCGGGAAAAAAAGGTCTTGAGGTTGTCAGGAGAGCTTCAACATTACACCCAAAGAAAGAAAGAGAGAGAAATTACAAGACCAGTATGCCCGTAGTCTTAACCCGTCCGCTGCGATTGGCACGGATTCGGCTTTCACTGGTAGCCTGGTAACATAGAGTCCCTAGTCCTTCTTTGCCTCTGTGGTGGATAGTGGAGTGTTTCCCATGTGGTATTGGTATGCTGGATATCCTCTCCCAAGGTGCATGACTTTACATTTTTCCTCCTTGAATTGTAGCAGCCACTTTTTGTTCCACTCCTGTAGCTTGGTGAGGTCTTCTTGTAGGAAATCAGCGGTCAAGGGATTAAACATATAAACACCTCGGTTTGCCTGTATGAAAAGTCTCTCGCGCAAGTTTCTGGGATTCTCACGGACTGTTTTGCGACCCTAGTGCTAGTTTCCACGACTTCCGCACCCTGAACAGCACGACAAAACGAAGCTCACGACAGCCTCTAAGAATCCCACACGACGTTATACCGACGACGACGTAAAACGGGTTGAAAGAGTACACCGCCTCTCTTGACGTGTTCAGAACGGGAAAATCACCAAAGAAAACCCGGTTAATCGTCGCTGTGGCCTTGGGAAATAGACGTGGTGGGAGCCCGATGATACGTTTTATTATGTGGAGACCGGAAAAGAAGGAACGTAAAAGAAAAGCTCAAATGAAGCACAGAATTGGAAGTGCAAAGAGGCGCGTTGAATGCTTGATGAAGGAAGAAACTTTGGGTGTTGACAGAAAACAGACAGCGGCGTTAAAACTAGTACTTAAGATTGTACCCGACTCTAACACTTGTCGAAAATGAAAGAAAGAGATAGACGGAAGAAACTTTGGGTGTTGACAGAAAACAGACAGCGGCGTTAAAACTTGCATTTGAGATTGTACCCGACGCTTTAATACCTGACGAAAAGAAAGAAAGAGATAGACAGAGAGGGAGTTTACGAGAAGAGGATGAACTTGAGAGAAGGCAAAAGAAAGAAAGAGATTGAAAAGAAAGAAAGAGATAGACACAGAGAGAGAGGCTACGAGCAGAGGATGAACTAGAGAGAATACACGAGTGTAAATCAAATACAAACACGAGTAAGTGAATAGCAAAGTGAATATATAGTGAAAGAAACATCAGATAAAGAGGCAGAGATAGAGATAGAGAAAATAAATAAAAAAAAACACCCTTCCAGATCCTGACCAAAATTTTTCCCTTTTCATGTAATTAAAAAAAAAAAGAATTGGTGAAGATAACGATTGGAAAATAAGAAAAAAACGTACTAGCAATAAGAAACTGAATAAAAAATAAAGAAATAATGAGAGAAAACTTGACAAAAAGTGAAAAAAAAAGGAGGAAATAATGTGATACACGATAAAAGGAAAGAGATTGTAAAAAAAAATAAGAGAAAAATTATAATAAGAAAAAAAGAAGAATAGAGAGACAAAGAGAACTGGGCAACCCTCTCAATCACGAAGGAAGAGAAGAGAATGGAGTGGAGTGGAGTCGGGCTGGGTGGGTGGGTGTGTGGAGTTGGATTCCCTATCGAAGGAGAATCGAGTGGCGGGATTTATGGAGCCATTTAGCAT
>NC_066553.1:955455-957955 GCF_024679095.1 Eriocheir sinensis
TTCTCAACGATAGGCGGAACAGACTATGCAACCACTACTACCACCGCCATCACCACCACCACCACCACACCCAACAACACCATGACCATTACCACCACCACCACCACCACCAAATTCAACACCACCATCACGTTCTTTCTTCCTTCCTGTTTTCCTTCCCTCACCGCCATGTTTGTGCATACACCACCACCACCACCACCACCACCATCACCACCACCACCACCACCCACACAAAGGCGCACACAGTTTCTCCTTCTCCTCTTCCTCCTCTTCCGTTTTATTTTCTTCTTTCTCCTTCTTCTATTTTTTTTACACCTTTTTCGTTATTTTTGCTCATTTTATTCTTTCTTTTTTCTTTCCTGCTCTTTTTTTTCTTTTTACTTTTCCTATCCTATCCTCTCCTTTCCTTTTCTTATGTTTTTCTTTTTCTTCTTTTCTTTTCATTTTCTTATTCCTTTTCTTTTCTACTTCCTATTCTTCTTCTTCCACCACTTCTCAAATCCTTTCCTTTCCTCTTCTTCTTCTTCTTCTTCTTCTTCTCTTCTTTTTCCTTTTCTACTTTTTCTTCTTCTTCTTCTTCTTCCACCACTTCTCAAATCTAGAACAACATCTACTAAATATCACCACCACCACCACCACCCACATACCCTACTTCTCCTTCCCTCTCCAACACCATCATCACCACCACCACTACCAACACGAGGTACCCCATAAATACCTTTCCGTACCTAACACAACACCTCGCTCCGACCATCAACACCACCCTCACCACAGTCAATACACGACAATTATTCAACCTCCACCACCATCACCACCACCATCGACTAGTAATGATTCACTTTTTTCTCAACACAATCATTTCGTTCTTTTCCATCTTGAGTTGCATATTCCACTTTCTCCTACACGATAAATTTTGTCATATTTATATTAACTTCACCTTTTCTCCATTAATTTCCTTTTCTTGTCGTTCTTTTCCTACTTTCCAACTTTCTTTTATTCTATCTCGTCTTCCGTACGTTCTAGCTTTTCTTCTATACCTCTGTGACTATCTCCTCCTTCATCAAAATTCCTCTTAGTTATCCAGTTCTATTATTTTTCTAACACATCCTTTTTTCTGGCTCATCACCATTTGTTGTCGCTTCTATCTCCTCTTCCATATTTGTAACTTCTTTCTATATATTTCTACACATCGTTTTCCACCATAACTTCTCCCTCTTCAACCTTAGCTTTCCACCGTTTTAGAATCTTTTGCCTCATTTTCCATATTTTCTATTCATATCCACATCTTTACCGTCACAACCACCTCCTACTCCCTCAATCTGATTTCCTCTTTGACTAAATCTACTTCATGGATCTCTAGTTTAAGTTCGTTTGGCATTTTCTACGTCTTCTAGGTTTTCTCTTCCTATACAATCCTTTACCAACAACATTACCGTCAATCAGATTACTCCTTTCACCAAATTTGCTAGCTTTTTTATCTCCTCAATCACAATACACACCTCAATCACTACCAACGCCATCATTAGCCTTTGCCATCAACACCACCACCGCTATTACCATCAACTCCACTACCAACTCTATCAAATTATTCCTTCCACATTATTTCCTAACTTTTTCACCTCCACGGACCGTTACTCTCTCTCTCGGCCATTTCCATCACTACCAACGCCATCATTAGCCTTTACCATCAACTCCACTACCAACTCTATTATATTACTCCTTCCACATTATTTGCTAACTTTTTCAACTCTCGGCCATTTCCATCACTACCAACGCCATCATTAGCCGCCATCACACGCTGCCACCCTCTAAGCACCTCTGACTTTATTTCTTTACTCTGTCACCCGCTTTATCCGCCTCCACTTCCCGGAAAGGAGAGGTAAGTCAACATCTCTAACAATGCCCGGAAATTTAGTAACGATTTTCATTCTCGACTTTCTTCAGGGTTATTCTTTTCAACGGTATTTTCTGCTTTCCTTCGGTTTCCTTTCAATTTTTTTTTCCCACTTTAACCGCCAAGTTTCTCCAATTTTTCTTCCTCCTTTCTTTCGTCTTCCACACTTTCCTTCCTCTTTCTTTTTCTTCTTCTCCTCCTCCTCCTTCTCCTCTTTCTCCAGGTCATTCAGTACGAGCTCTTTCACTAAAACATTACAAGCCCGGCGTATTTTTCCTTCTTATTGAGCTTACACACACGCACACGAGCACACACACACAAACACACACACACACAAACACACACAGAGAGGCTCATAACAAAAGCACACATTCTTGTTCCTTCACTTCATAATTTCCTTAAAGCTTTTCGCGGGTTCCCGGAAAGGCCTCGGCATACTTATTTTTCTTCTTTTATGTTGTTGATGTTGTTGTTGAAGTTGTTGTTGGTGGTTACATTTTCAGCCGAGGTGGTTAGTTTGGGGAGAAGATGAAAGAAGGAGAGCTTGTCTGGATTAAGTTTTGTAATCCTTTTAGTGGGTTAAGCTTTTTACTTCTTGGGCTAAGG
>NC_066553.1:962955-1015455 GCF_024679095.1 Eriocheir sinensis
GCGTGCTGGTGCTGTGATAGATCGTGCCGGGCTAACGCGGGGTGATTGAGGGGGAGCTGTTTTATATATTTCTTTTCCTCTCTCTCTCTCCTCAAAATAGCAGTGGTCTCTAGTGGTGGTATTAGGAATGATTACGTAGCGAGCTGTTTTATATTTTTTTTTATTCTTTTCTCTCCCTGAAACTAATAGTGGTCCCTAATGGATGTTATTAAGAGCAATTAGTTGGTGTGGTTGTATTTTCTTGTCTTGTTCAATGATGTGTGTGTGTGTGTGTGTGTGTGTGTGTGTGTGTGTGTGTGTGTGTGTGTGTGTGTGTGTGTGTGTGTGTGTGTGTGTGTTATGTTGTAGTGTGGAGTAAAAAGATTGGTTTTTCGTATATATTAAAGTTGTTTATACCTTTCTTTACTCGATTTGGTTAGGTATTTATAAGGTGGAATGACGATCTTATTCTAAGTGTGATTGTATGTTGTTATATTGAGCTTGCTTCATAAATTTTCATGTAGGTTTCAATATTTTTTTATCTTCATTTACTCTATGGTGTTAGGTATTCAGAAGGTCCAGAGGAGAGTTTATATCTTAGCATGATTATTTGTTCGGTTACACTGATTTTTTTCCGCCGTGTAAGTGTGCGCAAGATAATTAAAGAAATATATCTTATAAAACAATGGTAGAGTTTTTTCAGGCTTCTTGTGTCGTGTATTGTGAAGCTTTCTATTGTATTACAACGTCACAGTCTGCTTTTCTTTGTTCTACGTTATGCACTATTATCTCGCGTCATGTTACCCCGTGTTCTATTGTGTAGTGTTGTATTTTCTTGATTTATGTTTCCTTGTTTTGTATTCCATTGTGTTGCGTGTGGAGTTGTTGTTCTGGTGATGTTGTGTGTTGCGCCATGCCGTGCCTCGGTGCAATGGCCTCTAATCCAATGGTGTGTTGCATATCGTAAAACAAGTGTAATGTGTCCTCGGTGTATTCCACTAATGAATCCTGTAATGAGGAGACACGATCGTGATATCTGCAGGAGGAGGAGGAGGAGGAAGAAGGAGAAAAGTAGTAGTAGTAGTAGTAGTAGTAGTAGTAGTAGTAGGTGGAGCAGGAGAAAGGGTAAAATAGGAACAGTGGGGAAGACGAGGAATAGAAAATGAGAACAAGCGAGGTCGCATTAAAAAAAAAGGAGGAGGAGGAGAAGGCGGAGGAGGAGGAGGAGCACACGGGAAAGGTCAGGGAGCAATAACATGAGAAGAGGAAGAGGGGGGGAAAAAGGAAGGGAAGGAAGAGAAGGAATTGAAGGAGAAGGAGGCGGACGGGGAATTATATGCAGAAGACGTTTTTTTGCTTTGGTGAAGGTTATTAATGTGTCAGCGCCACGCGAGGAGGTTCTTATAAGTTGTGACACTGCTGCGAGAACCTCTGAGAGAACCAGTAAAGGTTATATCAAACGTTTATTACTAGCGACGCAAAAAGTCTACGGACACAGCCAGCTCTATTTACATTGCTGCCTCCCATGCTTGACAGAGCTAACACCGAAGATTCATTATTATATTCAACGTCTTTGTCTGTCTATCAATCTATATATCTCCATCTATCTATTTACGTATCTATCTATCTGCCGACTAGGTATTATGGTGAGCACAGACTTCAAGGAGGGACGAATCACTTCTATATGTTGTTTTTTGTGCGTTTGATCGGGTTAAGCTTCTGTCTAGAGTATAACGTTCCGCCAACTATGTTCTATGTGCGCTTTACAACTCCCTTTGTTTAGACGGACCCTCAAAGCATAGCGCGACTTTTCCTTCCCATCACAGCGCATTTACACGCATGAACCACGATTGTATTTTAGCTGAGCGGTTTGATCGTGGGATTAAAACGTTATTTATATTATCTCTCGCTTCTCTTTGTAATCTCAGTTTCACGGGTCGTCGGATTTTGAAGTTCTAACCAGACTTCTCCTTTTCATCGCTTCACACAAACGAAAAGCAGAATAGAATGGCCGTTTTCTTTCGTGTAGCACAGTTCTTGCCGTGCGCAAACACTGTAAATTTTGACTTATCTGTGATGTTTTGCTTTCATATTTCTGTGCTACTTCTCTTTGTGTCACTGATACCTTCACGGCACAAAAGCTTTACAAGTTTACAGTGATACGGGCAATACACGGTATATAATAAATTGCATGAAGGTTTGAAAAAGATTGATACATTGTTGTTAGGGATAATTTGCTTCTTTTTCAACATTTCCTTAAGCTGTTTATACCCCCGTTTCATGAGATCTTTCTTTTCGTTGCCCTATTCTTCTTTTTATTCTATTTCTCCTTCTTCTATTCTCTGTTTTTCTCATTTTGTTTCGTCTATATATTTTTTTCATGAGACTTAAGTAATACATGGAACATTCGATAATCGTGTCTGGTGTGCAAGTTTTAGAATATGAGAGTTAGTTGTTTTTGTAGTTCGTCTCTCGTGCGCAGTTCATGCCTCGGCTCAGCAAGACTTGCAAGCAATACTGGGAATGTTCCGAGTACGTCTAAGCTACAAAGGTTCAGAATTAGACTAACTAACTCTTTTAGGTTCATGCAATGCCCACTAATACGTGTCTGCTTCAAAACGAATGCAAGTAATTATGAGGAGCTTTCCCTGTATAAAGTGTCTGGTCCACAAAGGTTAGAAAAGTATAACATGGGTCTTAAGATGATCACTGCTTCGGTACGTCTCGGCTCTCGCTTGATGACATTATAATTGTAAGGTTTCCCTGTTACCGGCGCACAAACAAGATACTTAGGAAAGGAGAGGATTTGTCTGCCGCCGCTACGTAATGCTTTTCAGTAACAAGACTTAGACTCAGAGCAACATTCCCCGTCACCAAGGGAGAAAGAGTACCAAGAGTGGCGTCCTGTTAGAGGTGAACACGAGACTTCCTTCTTCTCTCTACTAGGTCATCTCTCAACAAGTAATAATATGAAACACAATCCTCCACATTATAACCAGAGCAACATTCCCCGGTGACCAAGGCAGACGTAGTACCAAGAATGGCGTCCAGTTAGAGGTGAACACGAGACTTCCTTCTTCTCTCTTCTAGATTATTTCTCATCAAGTTATAATATGAGAAACACAACACTCGGATCTGACTCCTAAGGTTATGAGAAAGAATATGACTTCCACGTCTTGGCTCCTTGATAACACGAGTAATACTTCCTTGTTACTTGCCCTGATACTAGATACTTCGGAGAGCTCTTGTTTGCTGCTGCTGCGTAATGCTTTTCAATAACAATACGAGCAGATTACACACTATCCTTACACACATTACTTAGAACCAGAGCAGCATTTCCCCGTTACCAGAACAGAGTACCAAAAGTGGCGACCTGTAAGAGGGGGCACATGATACTTCCTCCTTTCTTCTTTTCGGCCACAATTATATATCAAATAATATGAGAAACACAATACTCGGATGTGACTCATAAGGTTAGGAGTAAGTATCGCTTCCCGGAACTCGTGTAGAGGCAGGTGAAGGGCGGAAGAGCGCTGGCCTGAAGGTCTTTGTGTCGAGAGGTTAAACATGAGAGTTATGCCTTCAAGTAACGCGAGAGTGCTATTTAATATATGTCTGTGCGTTCAATGGTTCTCCTGATTTTGAGTTTTTTTTTTTATCTTTCTCCTTATTCTTCTTTTCTCTGTAATTCTCTTTTTGTTTCTCTGTTTTTCTAATTTAGTTTTTCTCGTCCACTTTTCTCATTCATTTTTTTATTAATTTTCTTCCAAGGGTTGTTCTGATTTCAAGTTCTTTTTCTCTTTCCCCTACTTCTTTTTTCTTTGTTTTTTTTCTCATTTTCCTGAGTCATGTTATTTTCTCCCCTTTTCCTGTTTTTCCTCATATTCACTTTGTTGTTGCATCATTCTTTTAGTCGTACTCTTCCTTTTTCTTTCTTTTCCTTACTTTCTTTCTCTGGTTTCGCATTCTCCTTCCTTAATTATTTTTATCTCCCTTATTTCTCTCTTCCTCATTGTTCACTTTCTCTGTTGTTGCATCTTTCTTTTCGTCATCCCCTTCCCTCTTTCTCTCATCTCCCTTACTCTCCTTTTCTCTGTTTTTTTACATTTCTTCTCTTTTGTTCCTTGTCTTTCTTACAGTAAACCTTTTCTTGTCGCATCTCTTCGTCGTCATCTTCCTTTTTTCATTCTATTTCTCCTCTCTCTAGAATTACACTTCCCCGCGGCGGCCACACGTGAACACACTGAATAGATAAGAGCCTCCTACCCACGCCTCCAGGTCTCCTCCTCTGCCGCCGCTGCTAGAGGTTTGAAATAACAGTCACGCCTCCAAGTAACACGAGAACCATTCAATAGACGTCCCTGTTTCAAATGGTTTAGCACAAGAATAACACTTCCACTTCCCGTCACTTCCCCGAGCCAATACACACAGCAAGCCCTTCTCCTCCTCCTCCTCTTCCCCCTGAGCAGGACAACACACAGGCTCCCTCCCTCCCTCCAGCGTCCATCAGGAGTGGCTTGAGTTATGGTCGTGTTGGTGAGGGACATACATGCGACGCTCCCCTTCACTCCTCATCCCTTAGCCCACAGCCTTTAGTCTTTAGTCACCCTTCTTGCCCTGGTCTGGTCTTCCATACATTCCATTAGTCCCTCTTTCCCTCAGTCCTTTCGCACTAGTAATACCTCCCCTTTCTTCATGCTTTTTTTCTCGTTTCCTCACTCTCCTACTAGCAATTACTTTCCCTTTTCTCCCTACTGGCATACCTTTATTAGCTCCTCTTATCCTCAATTCTTTAACACTAGTAATGCCTCCCCTGTTTTCTGCCCTCTCTACCTCGATTTTTCTTCCCTCTTTCACCGCCTTCCTACTGGTAGTCTCCTTCCCTTCCCTCCATACTCTCACACACTCCATCACCTTATCTTTTTCCTCTATTCTTCCACGCCAGTAATGTCTACCTTATTTCCTCCCTCTCTACCTCCTTATTTCTTTCTTTTCTTCCTTGCCTTTCCAAGAGTAATCTTCTTCCCTTCCTTCCCTACTGACAGTTTTCATTAGCTCCTCTTTTCCTCCATTCTTTCAGACCAGCTATGTCTCCCCTTTTTCCTTAGTCTCCTCATTTCGTATCTCATTCCCTGTCTTCCTATTAGTAATGACCTTCCTCTTTCTTCCCTTCCTTCCTCATTCTTCCAGCATTCCTTCCCTCTATCCCAGTAGCAAAACCTTTCTCTTCCTTCCTTATTCCCTCCTTCTGACACTCTCTCATTCCTTCCCCAACTGTCTCTTTCCCTCGTTTCCCATATCTCCCCACTAGCAATGCGTTACCCTCCTCATTCATTCCATTAGCTATGCCCCTCGCTTCCTTCTTGTCCCGCCTACACCACACGCGAGACCCCGAGAGAGCTTGTATGTAGTGGCGGCGCTGCGTTGTACTCCCGCGAAGAGGCAGCGGAGGGACTGACTCACTGGCTGGACACAATGAATAGCCGCGGATCAATGTGACACTCGGGTCCCAAGTTTGGCTCCAAAGACCACCTCCTCCCTCAGGGCTTTTTGATTAGTCTGGCCTCGCCGCGCTCCCTTTCCTGCCTCACTCGTTCACTGGGTCGCTGGGTCGGTGCAGGTTCTCGTTCCGCCTCCGCCCTTCACCGCGTAATAACTATAAATACGCAGGGGGAAAAATCTTCAATAGTAATAACTCGGCACGATGCAAAACTCCCTGTCATGCCACCTTCCTATACGGGGCTTGGCTTGAGGCCGCGCTTTGTGGGTCATTTGAGGGCGAGTTGCAGTTGGCTGGGTGCGTTTTTTCTTTGTTTTCGATCTTTTCATTCTTTTCTTTCTTCAAGTGAGAGTTGCAGGTGACTGGATGCATGTTTTTCTTTGCGTTCGATATTTTCCTTTCCTTCTTTTATTCCTTCCTTTCCTTCCTTCTGTCTTTTCTTACCTTTCCTTCTATTCTCCTGATTTTGAGTTATGGTTTTGAGGTTCAACTTTCTGCTACTCATATTTTCCCTTATAGTTTTCCTCATTCTTCTCCATCTCTTATTTTATCTCATTCTCAACTCTTTTCATCCTCTTGTTTTATTACATTTCTCGTCTTTCTACATATCTTCCCATCTCTTTCCTTTCTCTTTTTACTTCCTGCCTCCTCTCCTCTTCTTCCCTTTCTTCTTTCTTTACTTCTCTCCCCTTATCTTTAACATCTCCTCCTCTTCCTCTTTTACTCCTCCCTCTTTCTCTCCTTGGTTTCGTATTCTCCATCTTTACTCCTTCTCCTCCTTCTCTTCCTTTTCCCTCTTTATATTCCTCATTCATTTTCTTTTCTGTCTCTCTTCTCCTTCTCTTTCTTTTCCCCCTCTCCTATACTTCTCCCATTCTAAGTACACTTCTCTCTTCTCCTCCTTCTCTTCTTTTCTTACTTTATTTCTTCCCCTTCTCTCCTCGTTCATTTCCTCCCTATTCTATGATTCTATTCTTAGTATATCTCTCCTTCCTCTGCCAGTATCTCTTATCCTTGCTAATCTCCTTCCTTTCCTCCTCTTTCTCCTCCTCCTCCTCCTGCCGCAGCTGTAATGGCGTCTCCCGGAGGTGGTGGTGGCGTGAGCGCTGCCTTTGAAATACTGCAAGTGAGTGTTCTCCCTGAGATAAGGTCTCGTAAAGCAGTCTCTTGAACATAATATTTCCCCCGAAGGTCTTGCCGGTCAGCCACTCCCGGCCCGGCACTGCCACGACCGGGGTGTAAATGCCGCCTGCAGCTCCTTGGATTGAGTCTCCAGGCGAGAAAACTTTACCGTCAGCAACACTGCTTTCAACGGAGCCAATCTTCGGGGCGTGTATAGCGTTGAGCCTTTGGACTCAAGCCACGCATTTCTTTACCTTCTCCTCTTCTTCCTCCATAACTTATATGCCCATGGCCGTAACCTGAGTCTAATTTGAGAACGCTTAATAAGACAGACGTATTATATATATATATATATATATATATATATTATATATAGAGTGTATATCGGAGGACTAAAGCCACGCATTCTTTTGCCTCCTCTTCTTCTTCCCCTAATAACTTATAAGCCTATACCCGTAACTTACAACTATTTTGAGAACAAGAAGATAGATCAAGAAATAACTGGTCTTTTTTTTTTTTTTTTACTGCAAAGGAGGCAGCTCAATACAAGAATACAAGGATTAACGAGGGCTATTAAGAAATGTCCGCATCACGCCATTCTCGTAAAGCAAGACAAATGTTATGCTCCAGAATATACATCATATCTTCGCTTCCACTTTCTTCCTTCAAGCAAAAACAACGCCAGCAGGACCACAAGTAAGGAGGGACGAGAACCTCCTTTTCAAACGACAACGACGAGGAGAACGAAGAGGAGGAAACGAAAATCCTCAATATTCGAGTTTCGGAAAAGAGAGAGAGAGAGAGAGAGAGAGAGAGAGAGAGAGAGAGAGAGAGAGAGAGAGAGAGAGAGAGAGAGAGAGAGAGAGAGAGAGAGAGAGAGAGAGAGAGAGAGAGAGAGAGAGAGAGAGAGAGAAACACGCAGCAAAATCCACACACGAACAGAGACGGAAGATACCACAAAGGCGGCGACGTTGCAAAGGCTATCTCCCCGACCCTCGACTCACGTGAACTGGAAGTATTGGTCCTAACGTGTGTAAAATCCTTTATATGCACGGGGAAATGTCACAGGACCCAGCCACGCGTTTTCTTGTAAGGTCGCCCTCCCTCCCACATCCTGCTCTACATCGGCAAAAGTCTACGTTAAAATCTACCCACGTTTAAATATCATCGACCTGTGAGCGCTGCCTTACATTTTCCTATGCAGTAACGTAAAGAATAAATCAAAATTGTCAGCCACACTTCAAAGGGTTCAGGCAAGCGTTTGGTGTTCGCGGGAATGTAAGAGTATTCACCCGTGTGTCTCGCGTCAGGTTGTCTCTCACGTCCTTGGCAGTGCCGGAGCGACTCGGGGTGAAAATGTAGCCGAGTGTGGAAAGCATCGAAATTCTGTTGGCCGTGTGTTTCGCGTAAGTTCTTTCGTGTTATTCACTGGAACATTGGAGGACAGGGTGAACATCCAGCCATTGTGGAAATCACCGGAATTCTTTGCACGTCTTTTGGGTTTTAAGACAAATCGTTATGTAATTCAGATGATTTTAAAGTAAAGGGGAATGTTAGATAAATTGTCGATATGTTTCTTTTTACGTCACTTTCGATTTCCTATACTATATTATGAGAAGCCTTAATGAAAATGCAGTTACGTGTGGAAATAGTAAATAAATCATGATACAATCCATGCAAACCCAATAGAAGACGTTCAGTAGAAGAGACATGCATGTATATAAAGTATCATCCATTCTGTGACTTTGGACGCACATGAAACTGTCAAAACTCATAATACGCTGCTAAAGTATACACGTCAAAGAGATGAAAAGTACAGAAAAGTGTCTCTTGTTCTTCATTGACAAAGATACACATCGCAAGTCACAAAGTATTATCTAGTACTATAAATTCATAACACAATCTCCAGTTATTCAGAAAACCAACGTTACACTGTTCACAAATCTGTTTGAAGCCACTTTTGTATTTCTCTTCACAGGCAAAGACGCTTTCACATAATGCCAAAATGCAAGAGAACCTTTGAAGCCTATAATACATTCATCAAGTGTTAAAAAAAAAAAAACGTTACAAATCTATTTAAGGCCACTTCTGTTTTTTTCTTCACAGGCAAAAAACGCTCTCACCTAATACCACAGTGCACGCGAACCTTCGAATCCATTAACACATTCATCAAGCATTCAGAAAAAAAACGTTAAAAAGTTAGGAGGTATGTTTATGATGCCGTCTGCCTCTCTATTTATCACTTGCTCAGACATATCTCAGAGTACCCAGCCCAGCCGTGAGCCAGTAATCGAAAGAAAAGGCCACACTTCGATAATCCAGAAAGAATGTGGTGAAAAGGTCAGGCCCGCGTTGTAGGTCACTGTTATGTTATTCTTCGCTAGCACAGGCATTCGTCACTTAAAATCCATCGCGCCAGCCAGCCACTCAACAAAGCACTCCTCCTCCTGAAGCCTGTCACACAACACATTGATCTTCAGACATGTCCTTACAGTAATATTTAGTCTCGCATCGAACACCAACCTGGAAGTGCGCCACCGTAAATCCAGTTATCCAGTCTGCCAGTCATTCACTTTTTTTCATCACAAATTACTATAGATCCCACAGGTCCACCCAGATAGATTGTAGGTCACGATTCATAGTGATATTTTTTTCTTATCGATCACCAACTTGGAAATCCGTCACAGAAAATCCAATTACTCAGCCTTTAGACCATTCGCTTTAGCTCATCTTAACTTGCTCTATCTCCCATATGTCCTGCCGGAAATACTTTTTACATTAAGTAACGATTCGGCTTTTCCTTTCACCGGCACAGAAGCACGTCACAAGGTATTCAGTTTTGGGGTCAGCGGAAAGCGCCAAAATTCCGACACGTCTCTACCGGGAGATACAGAAGGCAATATCAGGTGTCTTCAATCATGGCGCCGCGACTGCCCTGGTGATATAACGCGTAGGTGTGAAGTAACAACTCACCCTTTTCTTCTTTAGCACAAAATCGCGTTACTGTAGATCTCTAGCTACTCCTTCAAGCACTTTTCTTTGGCCTATGGTAAAGTCCCACAAGAGATATTAAAGGTTGCAACTCCTCTGTTTCTTCACTACTACAAAAACGCGTCAATACATATATCCAGCTATTCCTCTAGACACTTTTTTGTTTACAGTAGATTGTCACTATTCCAACACGTCTAATTAGAGATAGTTCAGGTAACAACTCACCTTTTTCTAACATTGTACAAAACAGCCTCAATTTATATATGTAGCTATTCCACCAGACACTCTATTTTGTTCACGGTAAAATGACACAGTTCGAAAAAGTATAACGAGAGATATAAAAGGTAGCAGCTGATCTTCATCTTCACTAACACTTAAACGGGTCACGAAACACGCAAACCAAGATCCATTTAATAACCCCTTCTACATAGCACGTCACACAAGCAACATGTCTAAGTCAAGGTTTCATTACCGCATAAATGAACCCCCCAAAATAAACGAAGTCAGCCAATCAGTCATCTTAGTTCATCTTCATGTGTATAGCATTCCCAGAAAGAAGTCAGGATAGGCAAAAATCAAGTATGTTATCACTCATTACGCTTATCAGTAAAGTATATCTCAATCAATCACCTTAGTTCAACTTAAGGTGAGTCACAAGCCCACAGCGAGACGTCGGGATAGTCAGAAATGCATTATTCATGTTATCCCTCATTACAGCTCTCAGGAACGTGCGTCTCATCGCTCACAAGCACACACATAACGCCGCAGAATATCCAGCCGTCCCGCCGGGCACTCAAGTCACCTCTGTTTCCCGCCAAGCATCCTCCCAGCTAAGCGTCTGAAGCGGCGCCGCGTCATGATATGCAGTAATGTTATTCATCGCTTCGCTCGTCACTGGAACATCAAAGAAGCAGCATATATTGAAGGCATGATTCGCTGCGCCGTTTGCCTCCCACTCCTCATTAGACGGGAGAAAGGATCAGAAACCTCAGTCAACGGTGGAGTATTCTGGGAAACACCAATGCAACAGAATACAAGAAATAAAGAGGAAAAAGAAGAGTCTCAGTTTGGCATTCACTGTATAGACTGCGCACTTCTCATTAGTGGAAAAAACACTATCAGGAATCTCCACCAAGCGTTCGTTCACTATAGATGCACAAGTACTATAGTGAAGTAGAATATAAATAACATAGATGATAAAATGAATATGGATAATTCAATATTACATGAAAATAGAAAAGAAAAGAAGAATAAGGATCAGGAGAGTAATTTGCCCACTCAAAAGTATTATAGTAAAGTAGAAAATAATGTAAATACCACAGTGAAACGAACTATATAAACAACCACAAATATGCACGAAAAAACACCACTTGAGCAGAACACAAGCACAACCTTCACTCGACCTTCAAACACAAACATTCAGGTGCTCCTCGCCTAACCATTTGTCACGACTCTCGCAGCCACACACACAAACACATAAACAATCACGCTGAAACCAAACGCCTGTCGCCTGTCACCTTCCCTCGACACGGACGCGACCGACCAGTGCTTCCCATCAAGTGTTTTCCGCGAGCCTCCTCCATCACCACAAACACGAGCAGGAACAAAGAAAAAGCAAGGATAACCACCACTAGGGAAACACGAACGCCACTGTCAATATTTTTTCACCCAAAGACAAACATAGATCAATGAAGACACACACACCATTAGCTATACACAGACAACCCTCATTTGACCTAAAATAGAGATTCAGTGCTTTTCATCAATACTTTTTTTAATACTTTTTCTCTAGACTTCACCCTACGGCATACAAGAACCAATGAAAAAAAAAAAACATCACTAGCTAAACACAAACACCGCTTCCACTGGACATAAAACAGAGTCAGTGCTTTAAATCAACTTTTTTTTTTGTCAAGACTTAACATTAACGTACATGAATCAATAAGAGAAGCGAACCACAACTAATACCAAACACATTGACTGGAATTGAAAACCGTCATAATCTTTACTAGACCAAAACACAAAGGCATGAAATAAGTCAGTCAGCACTTTCCATCCATTATTTTTGCCAATACTTCAGCTCAGCACACACTAATCGATGCAACAGGCAGGCATCACTTGAACCAAACACATTCACTGAGCTTAAAAACAGTCATCACCTATACTAGACTAAACGACAGATAAAAAAACAATGGTCAGAGCTTTCCATTTACTTTTTTGCCAAGACTTAATCCAAGGACAAGCATAAATCAATAACAGGGAACCATATCTCAAGCCAAACACATTCATTGAACTTAAAGACTGTCATCATCATCTCTCAGCCAACAGACGAGACATAGAGTATACAGTCAGATCTTTCCATCAATGTTTTTTTGCCAAGAATTCACCCCCGACACATACATAAATCAATAACACAAGCAATCATCACTAGAACCAAGCACACTCACTGGAAATCAAGACATTCATCATCTTCCCTTGGCCAAAAAACAAAGACATAAAACAAATGAGTCGGTGCTTTCAATCAACTTGTTTTTGTCGAGACGATCTAAACACAAACACGAATCGATAAAATAAGCAAAACACTCCCAACACCAAACACATCTATTGAACTTAAACACAGCCGTCACCTCCACTCTCAATAAAAACAATCAATGCTTCCCGTGAACTGTTAATCACGACGAAACACGAACATAAATAAAGAATGAGCAATGAAGAGGAAAACTACCACTACTAAACCTACTCGGAATCGCTAAAACAAAAGCACATTCACGATATTGACTCTACATAAACAAAGCCATTGGTCTTCCTCTTAATACTTTGTCACGACTTAACATTATCACAAACAAAGAACAGACAGAATAAAGATAAAAAAAAAACACTACTAAAGCAACTCAGAAATCACCAAAACAAACACAATCACCAACTCCACTTAACACAAACAAAGCCATTGGTCTTCCTCTTAATACTTTGTCACGACTTAACATTATCACAAACAAAGAACAGACAGAATAAAGAAAAAGCACTACTAAGTCAACTCGGAAATCACTAAAACAAACACAATCACCAACTCCACTCCACACAAACAAAGCCATTGGTCTCCTTCAACTCTTTGTCAACATTTAACACTATCGCAAACAAAGAACAAGCAGGGTGGAGATAAAACACCCCAACACTAAATCAACTGAGAAATCACCAACTGTTTGTCACGACTTAACACGAACAAAGAACTGTTTAAAAAGGAAAACCAAGAGAAAAAAGGAAAAGCGAAATCACATAAATTGAAAGAAAACTACATCTTTGGGTCTATATAAAGTCATTGGTCTCTTTCAACACTCTGTCACGACTTAAAACCATCACACACACAGTGAAACAAACAAAAACAAAAGAAGGGCGAAATGAAACAGATTCACTTAAAACTAAACAGATTCCCAAAGTTCAACCCGCCGTGGAAGACAAACAATCGATACTTTCCCTCAGCTGTCACGCCGCACACCAACCACCGCACAAACACACACAAAAAGACAAATAAATAAGAAGAGGAACACACACACACACACACACACACACACACACACACACACACACACACACACACACACACACACACACACATCACCTTCCTTCTACTTAAACAAAAATGTGTTAGTGATGTTTTCCTTCAGCTGTCACGCCTAACACCAACCATCACACAAACACACACACAAAAAAAATACCAAGAGATAAAAGAAGGAACAAAATTAAACACAAACATCTACTTTCGACATCGCCTGTTTCTTTCTCCTCTTAAAGTATCTCTTGTCCTTCCTCTCTCTCCCCTTTTCTTTCTTTTTATCTATCATTCTTCCTCTTCCCTTCTCTTTCTCCCCCTTCTCCTCTTCTACATATACTTCCCAAATTCTTAATACTTCTCTTTTTCCCTCTTCTTCCAGTACCTTTTGTCCTTCCCTATCTTTCTCTCCCTTTTCCTTTCCTTTTTCTTCCATTTCCCCTTCTCCTCTCCTATACCCCCCCCCCCCCCTCCCCAGTCTCAGTACATATCTCCCTCCTCTTCAAATACATCATATCCTTCCTAATTTCAGTTTACAAGAAAAAAAAACAGACAAATAGACAAAGAGAGATAGACCAACGCTTTCAATTCAGGACAAAGCAGCAAAAAGGAGTCTGAACCGCCTAATCGGACTTGGAATCTTTGCTTGGCGTCACGAAACAAGCAGAATAAAAGAACCCTGAGAATTGAACGTCTGGCGGTGGTGGTGGTATGACAGATGGTGAACTTTACAGGCAGTGCTAGTAAAGGTTAGTAGTGGTGACGGTAATGGCGGTGATGAAAGATTAAGCTGGTGGTGGTGGTGGTGATGGTGGTGGTGGTGGTGATGATAGAGGTGAGTGAGAATGGTGATGGAAGTGATGATGGTAGTGTTGGTGGTTGTAGTGGTGGTGAGGTGAATGGTCATGGTGGTGGTGATAGTGGTGGTGGTGGTGATGATAGAGGTGAGTAACAATGGTGGTGGAAGTGATGATGGTAGTGGTGGTGGTTGTAGTGATGGTGAGGTTAATGGTGCATGGTAATGGTGGTGGTGATGATGGCGGTGGTGGTGGTGGTGGTGATGATGGTGGTAGTGGTGATGGTTATAGCAGTAACAGTTTAAATGAGGACAAATGGTAGTGACTGCAGGTAAAAATAGTGATGACGATGGTGGTGGTGGTGGTGGTGTTGGTGGTGGTGGTGGTTGTGGTGATATACAGTGAGCAGTGGTCGTGGTATTGCTGACAGTAGTGACGGTGGTGACGGTGGTAATGCAGAAGCAGTGGTGATGAAGGCTATGGTATGGTGGTAATGGGAATGGGAATAATCATAATGGGAATAAAGTTTACAGTGGGAATGTTATAGTGATTGCAGGTAAAGGTGGTGGTGGTGGTGGTGGTGGTAATAATTATAATAGGAATGCGGTAGTGCTTGCAGGTAAATGTGGTGGTGGTATTGGTAGTGGTTGTGGTGGGTGGTGGTGGTGGTTGTGCTTTAAGGCCGTGGATGGATGGAGGCTGTCGGGATCAATATGTCTATTAGCCCAGCGAGTGGCGAGGAACAGCGTGTAGCCCTGAATTATTTATTGGCTAATGATGGCGGCACGCGGCAATAACGCTTCAATTACACAACTTCGATTCATGACTAATAGATCACGAAAACCATCACGCGCCTGACATATAAAGCCACTTGGGTTAATCGCTGGCTCTTAATAGTCCTCACTCATGACCCATTTGTCTATCTCCTTTCTTCTTCGTCTCTCTCCTCCAATACTGAAGTTCTCAATGACACCAACGTCGATTCATGACTAATCTATCACGCAAATCTAAACTCAAGCCACTCGCGTTAATCTCTGGCTTTTAATAGTCTTCACCTAGGGTCTATTCGTCTATCTTCCTCTTCTTCATCATTCATTTACTCCAATACCGCAGTTCTAGTGTCGCGTACTGGTGATGAAGCGTGAAACCTCATTGTAATACAGCAAGTGAGTGTTCTCGTTCCCTGCCGGATTAAGATTCCCGCAGCCTTTCCAGATTCGCACTCTCTCCTTCCTTACTTCCCTTCTAGTCCATGCTTCCCCACCCCATGAACTTTCTATATCTGTTTACTCCTGGTCCTCGTTCTAGTTGTCATCCCGCACTTATCCTGATAAATCTAACGTAACCTTTCCAATTTCACACTCCCCTTTCCTCTGTCCATTCTTGTCGATGTTTCCCCAACCCTTGAACTTTCTATCTCTGTTAAATTCAAGTCCTCGTTCTAGTTGTCATCCCCCGTTCTTATCCTGATGCATTTAACGTAACCTTTCCAATTTCACACTCCCCTTTCCTCACTCCATTCTTGTCTATGCTTCCCCAACCCTTGAACCTTCTATCTCTGTTAAATTCAAGTCCTCGTTGTCGTTGTCATCCCTGTTCTTACCCTGACGAGTTTTCCAGAACCGTTCCAGTTTCACGCCCTCTTTCCCGCCTCTCCTCTCGCCCTTCCTGCCCACTCGCCCCAAACCCATGAGCCTCATCAGCACTGCCACACAACTTCGACAAAACTCATGGAAACAAGTTAAAGGACGGAAGGAGAGAAGAACGGATCAGTAGGAGGAGAAGAGAAGTGGAGGAGGAGGAGGAGGAGGTAGAAGAGGGCGCGGTGCTCTCTCTCTGCATTCTCCCCACCCCTTCCCACCTCCGCCACTCCCCATGACGATAGATTTTCGAACTTCGATTCTGCTGCAGCTGCTGGACTGGACGGCTCGGGAGGGGCGGCCAGGCGGACCTCTGCGTGAGTGCTGTGTTTTGTGCCTGTCCGTCAAAGCCACCCCCCCCAAGAGGCACAGCGGAACAGAGACGAGTGTGAAAATAATGATAATAGTGATAATGATATAAGTGATAATAATAATAGTACTTGTGTGCCGTAATATCACTGACGATCGACTTTGTGATGAGCGTTCGTTTTTTCGCTCGCCCATTAAAGGCACTCTGGAAATGAACGGTGATCATAATACATTTAAGTGCTGCAGTAATGACAGTAGCGATCTACTCTCAGCGTGGCGGGGCAGCGAGGGGACTTTTCTGTGTTAGGTTCGTGTGTCAGAAAACCCCCAAGCGGCGCCGAGGCAGAAAACGCTGGTGATTATACTAACAGTTCAACGCCATTACGATATACTGAAGACCGACTGTGCAGTATATTGGCACTCGAGAGCAACACTGACGGTACTGAATATAAAACACTAATGGGGAACCTAAAACCTATAAAACCGAGGAGTTCTAACTGGTCCTGATGTCTGGGATGTGTTTGCATAGGACGAGTTTGGTTGACGACGATGATGACAAAACAATATGAAAACTTGATTGAAAAGAAGTCACTGAACTGAAACCTGGGCCTTGCTTCCCAAAGGATGAGTTAGACGTGTTGGGATGAGTCAGATGAAGTCGAAATGAATTCTCTTTATAAGGGATGAGTGGAGTGCCTGAAATACATTGGTGGCAGCGGTATTGAGAAACAGCTTTTCTTAACGTACCGAACACTCTCCATCGTTTGTGTTGCAGTGTATACATACCTTGGGGATAATAAGGGTCGCATTTTAAAACATTTCGTCGCCCAAGTTCACATATTGGACAAGGCTTTCCTATGAGTTTTGGGCATTTCCAGAGGTAGTTTAATGTCTCCAGTGGTAGTTTGACCCTGCTTCCGTATCATGAGTCTAGAGAAATACTCATTAGAACCCTATTGATCCCCTTTTTGACCTTTAGAAATAGCTGATGTGAGAAGCGAAAGCGTTTAAGAATACCACCCTAAGTGTTCACGGCCACAGTCCAATGCTTGGGGGGTGTCTGCCATACGACAAGCTAGTGTGTGGAGACGAAGACTAAATAATCAATGTTGGCTTCGAGTTAGCAAGGAGTGTATGAAACCTTGCCAGATTATCGGGTTGCGTTTGTCTTTCGGTAAATTCCTTGGAGACGACGATGAAAGAAATCACTACGGTGCTCTGCTAAAGAAAGAAAAGTCACTGAGGCGTTTCCTGAGGATTCCATTACGCTTCCCACGGGATAATTATAAGTCGGCGGAGATGAGGAAGAAACAAAGCCAATATAATCGCCTTAACAGAAACAGGCACTGATACCTTTTCCAATTCATGAACTGAGTTTCCCAGACGACTTGGTTGGGGCGAGGACATAAAACACTAATGGGGAACCTAAAACCTATAAACCGGGGAGTTCTAACTGGTCCTGATGTCTGGGATGTGTTTGCAGAGGACGAGATGGTTGACAGCGACGAGGACGAACAAACTAATGAGAACTTTGATTTGAAAAGTAGTCACTGAAACCTTTCTAATTGGACCTTGCTTCCCATAGGATGAGTTAGACGTGCTGGGATGAGTCAGATGAGGTCCAAATGAATTAACTTTAAAAGGGATGAGTGGAGTGCTTCCCTACGATAGATATTGCGTCGGCGCTCATCTCCTTTACCTCACCCCTTGCGTCTGTTGTCGGCAAGAATCCGTTACCCGGGACGCGGGGCCAGTGTGACAGCTACGTTACAAGAGTTTACCTTTCTCAGACTAACCCAGGCACCCAACCAGAGGGACAGCATTAACAACTGAAGGGGCTGCGAGCTAACAGAACAGGTCCGCATCGAACTCTGACCCATGAGTTAGTATCTAGGCATTCTAAACGCAGCAGCAGGGAGGCTGTGTTTGTCATACGCGCTTTACTTGGCGGGGGACAGCCAGGGTTTACGAGCTCCATTCATAATTAATTCAGGTTTAAATGTCACTGAAGCCTTTGATGATTACTGGGTTGCGTCTACTCTTCCACGAGTAAAGTTTATCGGGACCAACACGAACACACGAGAAATTCGAGCTTCGATAAACAGAGTCCTTCCTGGATGGTGGGTAACGTGACCCAAACTAAAAGTTCTTCGTTGGAGATGAAGAGAAACAAACTAATGAAAACTTCGATGTAAAAAACACTGAAGCCTATTCTGATTACGGGGCTGAGTCTGTCGTACGATGTGCTAACTTGGTAGGGACGAGAGTGAACTAATGAGACTTTAGACTTGAAGGAGTAATCAATCACACACATTTCCTGATGACTGATTTGTGTTAGCCATACAACATCTTACCTATTAGAGACGTGAGCGAAACAGACTTCGGATGAGCTCATTACAAAGCCAATCACATCAGTAATAACTGAGCCGTGTTTTCCGTGTCGCCTCAACACCAGAGCCAGGCACACCTCAGTAAACGAGTATGAAACAAACTTTTGATAAGGTCATTATAAATACAGTCACAGAAACCTTCCCTGATAACCGGGCTGTATTTCCCGTGTGCCACAGTCACCTCAACACCAGAGCCAGGCACACCTCAGTTAACGTGACAGAAACGAGTATGAAACAAACTTTTGATAAGCTCATTATAAATACAGTCACAGAAACCTTCCCTGATAACCGGGCTGTGTTTCCCGTGTGCCACAGTCACCTCAACACCAGTCAAACACACCTCAGCGACGTACCTGTGTGGCCTTGCATGGGCTTGCGGGGAGTGCCAGGGAAGGTCGCGAATCAGCAGCAGGCAGGCGCTGGGGGCACTCACGAGGCACTACGACAAAGCCAAGTCTATAAAAAAGAAAGAGGAGGAAAACAATACAACCGCAGTACTGGTCTTCGTGTCTGTTCCAGCCGCCGACGCTAGTGATGAAGTACACTCCGGGGAGACCCTTTGCATCCCTCCCTCCCGACACACCTTTCCTCCCTGCACCTGGCACACGCACAAGCCCGGAGAGTGAGATGGTACGCAACACGCACAGGCACGCGACACACCACTGCTGCGGCTCCCGGCACCTAAACCCGCGTGGATGAGGGCCACACGCCGCGCCTCGCCCCGCGGAGAGAGCCAAAGGAGCGACTTAGACAGCGCACGATACACGCCCGCTCGCTACTCGCTTCGGGCGGCAACTGAGGAAAGACCAGTGGCTGTCGACCTCCTCTCGCCCGCCAGCCCGCCAGCCCCCGCACGCCCGACCGCCTCACCGCCCGCTGCCTCCACCCATTTTTGTACCTCTACCGTATTTTTTTTCCTCCCTCCCTTTTTTCCCTACCCACCTCCTTATCGCCCCTAACTCCTTTACAGTTTTATTCTCTTCGTCCGCTCTCTAAATACCTGCCCGTTTTTTTTTATTTTTTTTTTTTTATCTTATCTGTGTGTTTCTCTACCTTCTGTTTTTCATCATTATCATCGTCATCATCGTTCATTATCTTCATACCCATCATTTTCTTCTCCTTGTTCGTGTTGCTCTTCTTCATTTTCATCCTTTTCTTCATCATCATCATCATCATCTCTCTCTCTCTCTCTCTCTCTCTCTCTCTCTCTCTCTCTCTCTCTCTCTCTCTCTCTCTCTCTCTCTCTCTCTCTCTCTCTCTCTCTCTCTCTCTCTCCTCCTCCTCCTCCTCCTCCTCCTCCTCCTCCTCCTCCTCCTCCTCCTCCTCCTCCTCCTCCTCCTCCTCCTCCTCGTTACTCTCTTTAACTCCCTCGTTCTTCCACTTCAACTTCTGCCGCATTCTATTATCTATCTTCTTTATTATCTATTACATTTCTTTCTCTTCCTCTTCCTTCCGACTAATCACCTTCCATCCTCTTATTATTTTTTTCCTTTCATCATCATCTTGCAAAACAACCAAGATCATCTCCTCCTCCTCCTCTTCCTCCTTCTCCTCCTCTTTCTCTTCCACTCTCATTACTACCCAGCCCTCCACTTCCCTTCCACCCTTTACCACTTATCTTCCACCTTCATCTCCCGAGTACCTCCATCTTCTTCTCCTTTCCTCCTTCCTCCCTTCCCTTCTCTTCACTCATCCTCTCCTTTCAGTATCTCTTCTTCTCTTCCTCCTTTTCCTCATCTTTGGACACTAACTTTCTCTATTGCATTTCTCTTCACTATCTCTCCCTTCCACGTTGATATTTTAGCTATATTCGTGTTTTCCTTAATATATACTTTCTTTGTCTCTCTACCTCTCTCTGTCCCTCCTTTCCTCCCTGTAATTCTTGGTCTGTTTCCTCCTCTTCCGCCATCCAATCCACTTAACTATCCCAGCATATCTATTTCTCTTTTCCTTGATCTAGGTTTTCTTTTCTTTACTAATTCCTCCATTTGTTATTTCTTCCATTGTTTCCCCTCTTCCCTACACCTCCTCACGTCTCTCTCATCCCTGTCTCCCCTATCTACTAAGCTATCCCTGCCTCTACATTTTC
Source organism: Eriocheir sinensis (assembly GCF_024679095.1). NCBI lineage: Eukaryota > Metazoa > Arthropoda > Malacostraca > Decapoda > Varunidae > Eriocheir > Eriocheir sinensis. The sequence goes on from NC_066553.1 coordinate 983,320, forward strand.
TCTCCCTGATTCTTGTTCTAATCTTCCTTCCTTTCCATTTTCTCTATCTATCCCCTCCTCCCTACACCTTACGATCCTTCACTCTCCTCATTTAACACTCCTATTCACTTAACTATCCATTTCCATTCTGATTCTCTCTTTAAATCTTACTTTATTTCCATTTTTTATACTATCTCCATCTTTATTTGCTCTATCCTTCCTTTCTCCTACCCTCACATCCCCCTCTCTCTCTCTCTCTTTCCCTAGTATTTCTATCCATTTAGCTATCCCTGCCTACCCATTTCCCTCCCTGATTTTCATTCTAATCTTCCTTTCTTCTCATTTATTTCCTGTTTTTCTTCTTCCCTTTAACCTCTCCCAATCTTCCTTTCTTTTATTTCTCCATCTCATTTACTTTACCTTACCTGCCTAGCTGTTTCCATCTCTCTCTTTATCCAAACTTTCTTTTATCTAGACCTCGTTCAACCTTTACTTTCTTCTAATTTTCCATCCACTCAAACAAGCTCCTATTTCTTTCATTTTCTCACTTTATAACGCTTGCTTTTCTTTTTCATCCTCTTATCCCAAAACAGTAAAACCATCCATAAACATTAACTTTTTTTTCCCTCTCTCTGTAACTCAATCTCTCGCTTCTTTAACCCGCCCTAACTCTCTTTCCCTTCTGAATCTACTTACCCATCGCTGTCTACCTATTTCCTCACTTTGAACCGTATCTTTCTCCCTACCTTACCCCTACTGCTACTACTACTACTACTATATTTTTCCTATCTCTACTTCACTTCGTCTCTCCCTTACTGAATAATTCCTAAACTCTCCTGCACTCTGTATCTATTCCCTGTTTCTCCCTATCATTTTTCTCTACTACGTCTACTACTTCTACTTTAACTTTCCTCCCTCTCTACCTAACCTCATCTTTTCCTTATTGATTCCGCTTTCCTCTTACTCAATCCTCGCCTTCCTATCCACTTTAATTTCAACATAAGTTAGTCTCTACCTCCCTAATACCCCTACTACCATTACTACTTTAATTTTTCCCCTCTCACAGTGTTGGTAGGTAGAGGAGTTTGGAGTCAGCTGTGTCCAAAACCCTCCCACCCTCTATCCCTTTCCCTCTCGCTTGTCCCATCCTTTCCTCTTCCACCCACTCTCCTGCTCCCTCCCCTTCCTTCCTCTGCCTCTCTCCCTCTCTCTCCCCTCCCTTCCTCTGCCACCCACTCTCCCGCTCCCCTCCATGTCTCTCCTCCCTGCCTGCCCGCTGCCTCCTCCCTCTACAAATTGTTTCAGACACACTTGCTTTCCCTCGCCGCCGTGTTGGGGAAGCACCTCGCAACTTCCAACCAATGTAACCACTACCGGCTTTATTTCGCGTCCCGCCCCCTCGCTCCTGCTACTGCGTCTGCTCCTGCTGATGTTGTTGATGTTGCTGATGGTACTCTTTCTGTCTCTGAACCTCTCTCTCTCTCCCTCTTTCTCTCAGTCTGTTCCATGTGAAGTGGTGGAGGAAGATGCTAGCGGAGAAACTGGGAGAGAGATGGATAGGAAAGTCTGATGAAAAAGTATAGAGAAATTACGATAATTAAGGAGGCTGAGAGAGAGAGAGAGAGAGAGAGAGAGAGAGAGAGAGAGAGATGTTTTATGAAGGAGCAAGGAGGAACAAAAGGCTGGTTGAGACTGAAGAAGACGGAGGTAATGAAGAAAAGATGAACAACAAGAAAAAAAATGGATTGGGAATGTAAAAGAAAGAGATGATAAAAGAAGATGATGGAGAAAAACTACAAGAACAAAAAGAGAATTACAAAGATAGAGATAATGAATCTCTCTCTCTCTCTCTCTCTCTCTCTCTCTCTCTCTCTCTCTCTCTCTCTCTTGTTATCTATCTTACTATCTATTTATCTGCTTATGTCTTTCCATTTCCACTTGAATCTATTTATACGTTTATCTATCAAGCTATCAGTCTATCAGTTTAAAGTCTCCTCTCCTCTCCTCTCTCTCTCTCTCTCTCTCTCTCTCTCTCTCTCTCTCTCTCTCTCTCCCCTCGTCTTTCTATCTCTCCCTCCTAATTGCTCCACTGTCGTTACTGCCACCTGTTTCCTCTCTCTCTCTCTCTCTCTCTCTCTCTCTCTCTCTCTCTCTCTCTCTCTCTCTCTCTCTCTCTCTCTCTCTCTCTCTCTCTCTCTCTCTCTCTCTCTCTCTTTGCCTAGACTTCTACTACCACTTCTACCGCCACCATCACCACCACAATGACCACCACTCCTGCTGTCATCACCACCACCACCACCACAATCACCACAATCACCACAATCACTACCACAATCACCACCACCAGTCTCGGTCGCTATCATCATTTGCTGTCTTGCTTATTCTTGTATCTCAATTGCTACGTTTTCTCTCCTCCTCCTCTTCTTCCTCCTCCTCCTTCTCCTCTTTGATCTCCTTTTCCTCCTCCACCTCCTCCTCTTCCCCTTGCATTTCCTCTTCCTTCTCCTCATTCATCTTTCACACCCAACCCTTCCTTCTTTCTTTCTTTCTTTCTTTCTTTCTTTCCTTCTTCATATTCGCTAAATCCGTACCACTGCTTCTTCTTCTTCTTCTTCTTCTTCTTCTTCTTCTTCTTCTTCTTCTTCTTCCTCCTCCTCTCCTACCAAATTCATTCACTTCTTCCTCACTTTCCACAACACTAAAAAAATCTACGGAACACAGTTATCGCTTTTCACAACCTACACTAACACAACCTCAAACATAATACATAGACATTCATGGAAATAAACATAAATAAACATCAACATCAACATCACCAGCACATCAAATATAAAGGAGGCAGATGATGTTTTTCTTAATATTTTAGGACTAACCAAATTCCCCCTATAGAGCAAGAGCCTAAATAAGTGAGATTCTGAAAAGGAAATGAAAAAGGACTGTGGGTGGAAGTGAAGGGTCTCTCTCTCTCTCTCTCTCTCTCTCTCTCTCTCTCTCTCTCTCTCTCTCTCTCTCTCCTCTTTCTCCATCTATTTATCTATGTCTCTTCTCTCCTCTCTCCTCTCTCTCTCTCTCTTTCTCTTCTTCTTCCTCTTTCTCTCTCCTCCTTTCTCTATCTTCCACTCTCTGCGTCTTTCTTTCTCTGTTTCTATCTATATCTGTTTATATCCCCCTCTCTTTCCCTCCACCTTCTCCCTCTCCCTCTCCCTCTCTCTCTCTCTCTCTCCCCAGTCATCGCTCTTCCCTCGGCCTGAGTCTTTGAGGGCCGGTTGAACCTTTGGTGGTCGTATTTACCCCGTCGCCTTTTTCCTTCCCGCCCTCGCCAGGAATTGGTCACAAGCCACGCGGGGGATATTCCGAATCAGATCATTTCCAGACTCAACTTTCCTGCTTCCTGCTTTAAGGCGACGGTTGTGGGGTTCCTACTGTTAGGGTTATTGGCGTTGATGATAGTGGTTGACTTTGTGACACTGGGGACGATGGGTGAACGGTGGATGAGAAGGATAGAGAAGGATAAAATGACACTACGAGAAGCTTGTTGGCTGTACATGGCAGTTTTCAAAGAGGAGACGTTCACCATCCGTCCCCATCGTCCATAAGTTTATCTATACAACGTTGGAAAGTATAGCCCGTATTTTTAGATTCTTTCGGCTCCTATGACTAAAAGGCAACAAAGGAGTCGGATTCTCAAAGGTATTTTTCATATGCATGGTATAGAAGACGCCTTGTCAAGCTACTACAAGGCTACCACTACCCATGAAAATACTAACACAACCTTAAAAAAAGCCTTAAATGTGTAAGCCCTGTAACGTTCAAGAATAATGGTGTTTGAGTCCTATTTGCATCAACCTTCACATCTACTTAATTTACTGAGTGCTGGTGAAGGTTGTGATGATGCTGGTGTCGTAATGTTTTGTTGTTGTTGTTAATTGTGTTGTTATTACTTTCGTGAAGCTATGATGGTGGCGGTTGTGGCCATGCATACTGTCTGATAACGCAGGAGAGGACGGAAATTACACCTTGAATCTGATGCCTTAAATTTATGTATACAGTTGGGATTATGAAGATCTAAGACAATTATACAGCCGGTTGGAGTAAGCTAATGCGATAGGGCCGATGCGCTGTCTGGGGTTCGTGAGTCTAGCGCGTGATTAGACCATGGGGCATGATTTGTATATACAGGTTACGTCGTCAGAGTAATGGAAAGTGAAATAAGTATGGAACATGTCCTGAGCTTGGAAAAAAAAACGGGAAAAGGGGAAAAGTTAACCAAGAAATCAAAGCGTTATGGACGTTCTCTTAGTAGGACGAGAACGTGTCCTAACCTTGGAAAAGACGAGAAAAAAGAGGAAAAATCAGGCAGGAAAATAAAGCGTTGTGGAGGTTCGCTAAATGTACGTATATGAGCTTGAAAAAAACACAGAAAAGGGGAAAAGTTAACCAAGAAATCAAAGCGGTCTGGACGTTCTCTTAATAGTACAAAAACGTGTCCTAACCTTGGAAAAGACGAGAAAAGAGGAAAAATCAGGCAGGAAAATAAAGCGTTGTGGAGGTTCGCTAAATGTATATATATATGAGCTTGAAAAAAAAAACGAGAAAAGGGGAAAAGTTAACCAAGAAATCAGGCAAGAAAATAAAGCGTTGTGGAGGTTCGCTAAATGTATATATAAGGACAAAAACGGGAGGCGGCGGGAAGGCAGGGAAAGAAAACGTTTGTCTTCGCGATAAGCACACAAAATGACTCTCCTTTCGCCTTTATATTCACGTTTTTCTCCCTCGGTGCGCGGAATGAAGGGAAAAGGTTATGGAAATGTTATAAATGCATACGGGAAAAAGGGAGGCAGGAAGGACGCGTGAAAGAAAATGTTATGGAAATGTTCTGAGTGCATATGGTGGAAAGGAAAAAAGGAATGACGTGTTAAGGAAAATGTTATGGAAATGTTCTGAATGTATATGGGGGAAAAAGGGAGGAAGGATTGACGCTTTAAGAAAAATGTTATGGAAACGTTCACAGTGCATATGGGGGACAGGAAAAAAGGAATGGCGTGTTAAGGAAAATGTTATGGAAATGTTCTCAATGCATGTGGTGAAAAGGAAAAATAGGAATGGCGTGTTAAGGAAAATGTTATGGAAACGTTCTCAATGCATATGGGGGACAGGAAAACAGGAATGACCACCAGGGTCTTAAAACTACCCCTAGAAGTGCTCCAAACTCCTCCGAAAGCCTTCTCAAATGTGTAGTTTTTAGGTTTGTGCGTCCTAACTATTCTTCTTGCTTCATCCTTCAGTTTCTTAGGATGTGTTGATAGGTAGGATCTGATATGCATTGTGATATATCGTGTGTTGTCATGTAGCTTCTCAGTACCTTACAACAAGTTAATACAATGAGGAGAAAGTATGTTGAGGAAGTATTCTGAATGAGGTAGAGACACACCTTCCTACCTATAATCCTCGCTTCATCCTACAGTTTCTCAGGATGTGTTGATAGGTAGGATCTGATATGCAGTGTGGTATATCGTGTGTTGCCATGTAGCTTCTCAGTGCCTTACAAGTTAATACAATGAGGAGAAAGTTTGTTGAGGAAGTATTCTGAACGAGGTAGACACACAGGCCTTCCTTCCTATAATCCTTCCTTCATCCTACAGTTTCTTAGCCTTAATATGCGTTGATGTAGGGTATGATAGGCAGTGTGACAAGTTAATACAGTGAAAAGGAATCATATGAAGGAAGTATAATTTTTGTATGCGTAATAAGCGAAGGAAAAGCAGGAGTTACCTCAGTCCTTCGTGCTAAAGAGACCCAATTATCCTGTCCTGTTCCCTTTGTCTTCTGTTCCTGTTTTTCTCCTTCAGTAAACGGAATAAAACGAGGAGGAATTGCGGAAGTCTTCTCAGTATACGAAATATAAAGGCAGGAAGAAGATACGTTACCTTCGCCCTTCGTAACACACACACGCACATACACACACGCGAACAGACACACATACAAAAAAAAAAAAAAAAAAAACATATACTAACCCTCCTCCCTCAGACACACAAGCATACTGACACACACACACACACACACACACACACACACACACACACACACAACTATCCCTCCCTACAGACATACAAACACATAAACACACACAAATACCTCCCCCCCATCCCTACCCCCCACCCACCCACACACACACACACACACAGTTACCACCCCCCCTCCCCCCTCCCCCCACACCCACACACCATAATCCAACCTTACTTTGTGTTTAGTAATCCACTTTTTTCTCTCTCTCCGTAAATGCAATAATAAAAAAAGGCAGCCCTATGAAAGCGCTCTGGACGCCGCACGACATCAGAAAAAGAAAAAGGGAAGAAGAGAAAAGGGAGAGACATTAGGTTGGTGTGTCGTGGTAAGCGCGCGTAATTATCCTCCTCCCTTGCTCCCTTTTTCCTCCTTCCCTTTTTTTCTCTCCTTCAATAAGAGGAACAAAAATAGTGGTACGTGAGCGACTGTGATACCAGCGCGCGAGAGACCCCATTCCGGCCGTACCTCAGGGCCGTAAAGGTGGGTGTGTTTGCAGCCTGTAGTTCATCCGTGTGACAGACAGACAGATAGACCGACACACAGAGAGACAGACGGACGGGCAGATAGACTAAAGAGCCTCCACGCACATCAGACAGAAGACATACACACACACAAGCACACAGAGTACCAAAAATAATACCATAAGAGGAGAAAAAAAGGTTGTGAGTTGTGAGCTGTTAAAGGGAGGTAGAAGTGAAAGAGTGAGGTGTGTGTGTGTGTGTGTGTGTGTGTGTGTGTGTGTGTGTGTGTGTGTGTGTGTGTGTGTGTGTGTGTTCTATTCATCTTTGTTTGTCTATCTTGCTGTCAGTTTTGTCTTTTTTTTCGACCATCCTTTTGTCGAAGAATGTAAAACCATATGAGACTAGAAAACAATACCCGCAAACTCAAAAACAACAACAACAACAACAAAAAAAAACGACAAGGATATTAGCGGCAGGGCGCGAGTGTGCTGTCCGCCGCTGGATCAATCTCGAGTGGCCGTTAAGAGTCCCGCTTTAGAAGGGGCGGGAGGGAAAGTTGATAAGGATACATTCGGCCCGCCCCGGACAGGCACAAGTGACTGCCGTGCGGGCCCTTAACAGACATGTCCACGGCGCTATAAAAGATAAGTAAGGTAGTACGCGCCCCCCCCAGCATGTACTTTATATCGAAGTGTTTTGAGTTGGATGAAACACCAGGCAGCACTGCATCACGTATAGTAGCACGCAGACATGTGCACAGTGCAGTAAGTCATAGGAAACAGACGGCATCGGCCACACACGCAGCGCCACACGAGGCACCATAAGAATGTCCAAGAGGTACTTTTCCAGTGAACGCAAGTTATTTTTTTCTATTTCGGAATACAAATTATTGTTTGGAGCCAAAAATCCACACATGGTACCTGCTGGTCGGGGAAAAAAACTATCTGAACCATTGCTCTTAGGTTTTAAGGCTGCAGCTATTTATTGTAGATACGACCGCTGAGAGCCGAGGATATCTTCCACGTGAACAGCTCCGTAGTGGCTCAAGGCAACATGCAATGTTTCGTCTCTTGAATATTTCGTTCAGGGCTGTGTTTTGATTTCTGTCATCTCTAGCATAATTTAATTTAATGTTAGATGTGTATTATTTCTAAAGGCGTGGTTATATCCACTTCTGGTCTTAAAATATGTGCTGTGCACGCACGGTGCTGCGGTAGGCAACACCGAAACAGCAAAAAGTTGGTAACCAAAGGGTAAAGCGTCCCCGTTGCTAAGTGACAGCCAGTGGCCTATTGCTGAACATCACAGAGCAAAGCCTTTACGCGCCTCTCGCGTGTATATCACAGTGAAGCGTTTTAGGTTGGATGGAATACCGTTTATTCACGTGTATTAGTGTGCAGGCATCGGTAATTGTGCGCATCAAATAGAAATGCCTTCCCACGGTTCCCTCTCCTCACCATTACGTGCCGTAACGATTCTTGCGTTGTAAAGCACCTGGTTGGACCTATTCGTCTTCGTGACTTTTAGTTCTGGGTGTGGTTAGCGAGTCGTAAATCTTGGTATAATGTGTAGACACCATGCACCTCGTTTTCAATTTCCTTGAGTGCCACATCTCGGCTCGATACACCTGACTGCCACACGTGTGTGTGTAAAACTCTTTACCAAGTCCTTGCTCTCAAAGTTAAGCAAAAAAGGAAGAGTTCATGAGCTTATTCACAAGACATCTTGAGCTATATATCGCTGTTTCGAATCATATACATCTAAGACTCATTAACTCCTTATTTATAATTACTAATAATAAAAAATAGGTTGCTCACGAGTCTATTAACAAGGCGAATCCATCAAATCCTCTACAATATTCATCTTGCCAAGACCAAAATATTACTTCCATGTCACCGAAAGACTCCAAGACCCAGTCCGGTGCCGTCATCTACAAATAAGGAAGTAACAGTGTTCCAAGGTACACGAGCGAGCCCTTTACATTGATACAAGCTATTCTACTTTCATATCGAGTCCTTTGCCCGACATTCATACCAAGGTCTTTGAATCAGCCTGTCAGCCGCAGCGATGTGAACTTCCTAGGTGTGTCAGCCCCGCCAGACGTTCCCTCAGGATCTTCAACTCCCCTGTCAGTCACCACCATGTGTAGCCCCTGTCAGTCTTCATCATGTAAACCCTCTCTCAGTTCTCCCTATTGAGCCAAAGGGGACATGACGCGGCATATGACTCAATAACCCTGTAGTTCCACCTTTTCCTCGTCTCTTTTCTTCTTCGTCGACTGTACCTTCGCATAACACCATCGCTTCCTGCTCCTGCCCAGTCTTCATCAGGTAAACCCTTCTCTCAGTTCTCCCTACAAAGCCAAAGGGGACGGGACGCGGCATATGGCTCGATAACCCCGTAGTTCAGCCTTGTCCTCGTATCTTCATCCCCTCACTCCATCCCTTCCCGTTCCTGCCCCACTTCCTGGCCCGAGCTTAGCGTATTAATCCTGATCCCCGCGTTTAAGTTTCCCTGTTGTGCTTCCCTGTAGATATTCCCTTCCCTCGTCTAACGCTACTTGATTAATCTAGGCGGTGCGTGTGTGTGTAGGCTCAGCCATATCGCTTTTCTCATCATATACGAGGGTTAGGTTAGGTTAGGTTAAGTTAGGTTCAGCCATATCGCTTTTCTCATCATATACGACGGTTAGCTTAGGTTAGGTTAGGTTAGGTTAGGTTATAGGTTTAGGTTCAGCAATATCGCTTTTCTCTTCATGTACGAGGGTTAGCTTAGGTTAGGTTAAGTTAGGTTCAGCCATATCGCTTTTCTCTTCATATACGACGGTTAGGTTAGGTTAGGTTAGGTTAGGTTAAAGGTTAAGTTAGGTTATGCTAATATTCAGTTTACCTTATCATCACCCTGCTGTGGCGTTTCTCTCCCTACTAAGATTCATCACACCTCTTCCCTTTTTTTTACAGCAAAGAAGACATTCAAGGGCAAAAAAAAAGAAGGAACGAATAATGAAAAAAAGCCCGCTACCCTGCCTTCCTCTTCTTCCTTCCCTGTAGTTTTCTTGTTCCCTTCTCCCTCCATTTCTCTTCATATATATGGTTTGCTTTACCTTATTACTGTCATATTGTAGCTTTTCTCTTCCTACTAAGATTTATCACACCTCTTCTCTACTTTGCTCTCCTTCCCTCCCTGTAGTTTATTTTTGTTCCCTTCTCCCTCCATTTCTCTTCATATATATTCAGTTTGTTTTACTTTATTACTATCCTGTTGTAGCATTTCTCTTCCTATTATGATTTCTCACACCTCTTCCCTCCCCGTAGCTCTTTTTTTTATTTAGCTTCTCCGTCCCTCTCTCTACCTTCTCCCTCTACTGTACCTTTCCATATACTCCTTGCAAAGACTGACCATTCACACTCTCCAGGATTTATCACTTATCTGCCCTACCCTCCTCTGAACTGCTAGCCTTCCTCCCACGTAGCTCTTTTTATTTAGCTTCTCCGTTGCTCTCTCTCTACCTTCTCCCTCTGTTGTACCTTTCCACACTCCCCGCTAAGATTGACCATTCTCAGTCTCCCCTGAGCTTCCTCCCTCCCTCCCTTCCCTTCCCTTCCCTTCCTCCTTAATTCCTTTCGTTTTTTCATTTTCTCAGATTTGGTCTTTCGTTTAAATCCAGTTTCTAATTATACTGTTTCATCTCCCTCAGTTTTTCGCCCTTTTTTTGTTTCTTTAGTTGTTTTTTACCTCTTTTTTCTTTCGTATATATTTCATTTCCTCCTCTTCTCAGTTCATGTCTCCCACTCTTGACTCATAACCAAGATAAGGATTCAAACCCCTTCCTGCCCTATCGTACCCTGCCTCTCTTGTCTCTCTTGTTCCTCTGTCAAGCTTCCCCACTGCGGCTTCCCCATACTAATTTACCTCACTGCTCTGTACCTTAACGCCTCCCCGCAGCCTCCCTTCTTCGACCAGGCCCCAGACCCCGCTTTTCCTTGCCCCTGCCTCCGCCTATTCCCCGCCCCGCCCCGCCCCGCCTTACCACTCTAGTTAACAGCTTTCCCATCCCAGCGCCTCTCCGCCTCATCTCCCGCACTCCATCTTCCATCAAAGCCCTGCCCGCCCTCCTCCCCTCGGCCGCCTTTCAGCTTCCGCGCCTCACCCGCCCGCTGCGCCGCCCTCGTTGAATCTTCCTTCCCTCCACCTTCTAAGCCTCACCTGACCCGGCTAGACCAACCTCACCTTCCCTAACTTACTTACCGCCACCTTTCATACGATACTTAATCAACCAAAACGTCCATTCATAATCTTACTTGTTTTCCCTCCACTAAACATCTCCCATTTTCAACCTTCTCTACTTTACTAAACATCACTTTCAATACCTTCCTTAATTAATATATACTTCTTCCTTTCCTAACCTTACCTAGCGTTCCTCCATCCTGTATCTTCCCTTTTTCTCTCCTTCTTTTCCTAACCATATTTCGCGTTTCTCCACTCTGCATCTTCCACCTTCCACCTAACCTGCATCCACATAATCTTCTTCCACGCTCACCACCTCGCTCCACCGCACCACACCCTAACCTTACTGCATCTTCAATCACTCCTGTCTCCACCCTGCCCACTCCACCTTCGCCTAACTCTCCACACCCCTGCACCTCCATCATCTCTCCACAGCCCTGCACCTCACCCTCCCTCTCTCCCTCCCTTCAACCCCTCAGTCCATCCCCCTGCGTCCTCTTCCCCCCCTCTCCCTCCCTCCCCTCGTGAAGGACTCGCCATGTATTCACTTCGAGGTAGCGTGATAAGAGTCCACGAAATGAAAACTTTAACTGCGATACACGAGACAGGTCACGACACAGCCCCGCACGCACACACGCACGCACTCACGAGACACATGTGTTCCCTCTGACCCACACACGTAGCGTAATGATAAGTCTTGTAGTATATACCGCATTCCACAATTGATTTATGCTAAGGCCTGACACATGACGGACAGATTTTTACACACACACACACACACACACACACACACACACACACACACACACACAGGTAGCCAGCATAATCATCATTCCAAACACCTCAAGCACACCAAACACACCTGTACACGTCTGCAGCACACTCCCAAAACACACCTACCATGCACTTTAAACACATTTAGAAGCAATTGCAACGCATGTAACAACGCCCCGACACGGAAGACTGATAACACAGGTAACGATGTACATAGACCAGAAATTTCAAACGTAAAACTGTGGGGGGATTCACGCTTTTTATATACTATTCACAGGAACTTAATAATGCTTTTCTCACTACGCGGACACCAGCCAGTCACGTGAATCAGGATAACGACGGAGGAACTTATGCGTTATGATGAGTGTTAAAAGAAGGGGAAAGAGGGAGGGACCGTTTCGCTTAGTTAAGTAGAAGAGAAACAACAAAGATTCGAGAAAAGAAGGAGCTGCACGCCTGAATACAACGCTTAATCATATACGAAACAAGACACATGGTAAATAAACTATAATGTCGGAAGATAATTAAATGAACACTGATAAATGAATGAATAGAATTATGGAGGAATTGACAATGGTGAGTTTTACGCCGATGAAATAGTAAAATTAATACGTTCATATCTAAAAGAGAATAAAATGAAAAAAAAAAAGATACATACAGGAACTTCGAAATTAAGAAAGAAAAAAAGAAAATGAGCAAGTTAAAAGAACGGTACTTTAATTTGGGACTGATTTTTTTTATTTATTCCAAAGAGCACAACAGAACAAAACACCACATACAAAAACCTGCGAATACTAAATGGATAATTGACTTAGTGTTTGTTTTATTGAACCATCAACGAGAGAGGAAAAAACAGACCCCGGTGTACATCAGGCCATTGTTGTCACCCATTGCATCGCTCCACAACACCCACGACACTAGCGACCCACCTATCGCCCCCTTCACACTGCCAGCCTCTCCCCCCTCACCCCAATCTCACCCCCAACCACCTCACCGTTGCACCCTACTAACTTACATGCCCTATCCCCCCTCCCCAACCACTCACCCCTTCACCTGTAGGCTTCACCCCGCACCTATCACCCCCTTCACACTACCAGCCTCTCCTCTGTACCTGTCCCACCCCCAACCACCTCACCGTTGCACCCTAGTAACTTACTTGCCCTATCCCTCGTCCCCCACTCCTCCCTCCTTCACCTGTAGGCTCCACCCCGCACCTATCGCCCCCTTCACCCTACCAGGCTCTCCTCTGTTCCTGTCCTCTCCCACTCACCCCAATCTCACCCCCAACGCTACACCTCTGACCCCTGCTAACCCACCTATCCTCTCCCCCCTCTTTCACCCATAACCCCTTTACCTGTAGACTCCACCCCGCACCTATGCTCTTCGCCCCGTCCCTCAGCACCCTTTCTGTCCTCTCCCCCATTTTCCCCTTACCTTCAGCCCCTCACCTATACCCCCACCCCATAACCTGTACTCCCCATCCCCTCTTATCTATGTCCTCCCCTCCCCCTTCATCCCTGGACTCTACTGATCTGCCTGTCCTCTCCCCCCTCCCCCATTCCCATTACCTCTACTCCCCGACCCCTCACCCCAGCCCCTCCCTCAGCATCCTAACATGTTCTTGCTATACTGACCTACTTGCCCTCTTCCCCTCCCCGCCCCAGCCCGTTCATTAGTCACGTACAAACAAACACGACAACAACAACAGCAGCTACAATAACAGGCACACAAGAACGTCAACAGCAACAACAATAATTAAAGCACCAGGGATGAAAATGGACTACTGTATAATTATTAGCATCGCATACCCACTGAAAAAGAAATAACGCTAAGGAATAACAACAACAACAACAACAACAACAACAACAGTAATATAGGCAAAACTAAATAATTATACATTAGCCTCGCCATAAACAGTAAAAAAAAAAAAAAAAAAATCTACAGAAAATGAACAATACAAACAGCAACAGATAAGTGGATGAACGCAAAAAAAAATAAAAATAAATAAATAAATAAAATAAAATAAAATAAACCTCAACATCAACAACAATAAAAACAAAACAACTTGGATAAAACGTAACAATTATACATCAGCATCGCAAATACCCACTTAAAAAAAAAAAACACATACCACAACCGAAAAACAACAAGTATACAACACGGACAAAAATAAATACAGCGACAACGCAGTATTTAGAAGCCTCCCAGTACCAGGAACGTCTAAAAATACACGAAAACACACACACCGCTGAACCTAAGCTATCAGTACCTGCGTTGTGTGCGGGGGCAGGCAAACGCTCCTCTCAGCATACATTTGCCAATCTATATTTAGCGTGACAACTCCACGGGGAAGCGAGGAGGAAGGGAAATATATCAAAGTTGTATTATGTGGGAGGGAATTAATGTATATTCTTCTTCTTCTTCTTCTTCTTCCTATCCATAACCCTAACCTGTCTTCCTCCTCCTCCTCCTCCTCCTCCTCCTCCTCCTCCTGTTGTTGTTGTATGAATGAATAGTGGAAGGAATACTACTTTACCAGCATACATGATTTTTTTTTTTTTTTTTTGAGTTGTGAACTAGTGTATATATTTTTGTGTATGTCTCCTTAGCTTTATTTGATAGAGATTTTACACAGATAATTGAAATGGATTTAGATAGAAAGAAAAAGATAAGTAGATAGAGAGGCAGATAGATAGATAGATAGGAGAGATAGATACAGATATTAAGATTGATGGAGAGGAAAATATAGCAGTATAAATTAGAGTTAAGGAATAAATAAGAGAAATAAAGGAATTCATACTAATTTACTAACACATATGTATTTGGTTGAATGCGTTTATCTACTTAGCTATATTTTCATAGACAGATAAATAGGGGGAGAAAGGAAAACGTTAGCAGTATTGAAGCTAAGTAGTACTAAAGTTAATGTATATATATGAATAAACAGAAGAATAAATATGACTTAACTAACACATATGAATTTTCTTATGTTGTGAATTTGCTTGTGTATGTGTGTATTGGTGTAGAGATTTAGCTTTACTCTCACTGACAGATAGATATAGATAGATATTAAAGTTGACGTAGATGGTAAATAGATAAAGATGGATATAGATAAGGATACAGATAGATAAAGAGACATATTGATAGAGCTGGATATAGATATAGATACATTTTATTACAGCAAGGGAGGAAGTTCAAGGGCAACAAAAAATAAAACAACAGAGAAAAAAAGAAACCAACAAAAAGAACAAAAAAGCCATAGACACAGATACCGTTAAAAGATAAAGATAGACAGACAGATAAATAGACAGATTGAGAGAGCTGGTTTAGATAGATAGATAGATACTTTTTATTACAGCAAGGGAGGAAGTTCAAGGGCAACAAAAAATAAAACAACAGAGAAAAAAAGAAACCAACAAAAAGAACAAAAAACACACAGACACAGATACAGTTAAAATATAAAGATAGACAGACAGATAAATAGACAGACTGACAGAGCTGGATATAGATAGATAGACAGATTTTATTACAGCAAGGGAGACACTTCAAGGGCAATAAACAATAAAACAACAACAACAAAAAAAATCAACAAAAAAAAACAGAGATACAGTTAAACAGAGTAAAAGGGCAATAAACTATAAAAAACAACAAAAACAAAAGAAATCAACAAAAACAACAAAAAACCCACAGATACAGTTAAACAGAGTAAAAGACAAACTTAGTAGTATTATAGTTAAGAGGGAGACCATTACGTCCCCTTAAACACAGAACAATACGGCCACAAACTTGCAATAAGCAGCATTAGGCATCAAAAGCCGGGTATTACTGTCCCTTGCAACCCAATTAACCTCACAAGCCTTTTTTTTCTCTCGCTCTTATTCACCTTGATTATATTATTATTTCCATGCCACAAAAGTATCGGCGGTGGTGGTGGTGGTGGTGATGGTGGTGGTGGTGGTGGTTAATTCATTATGTCTGCTTGCCTATCTGTGTATGTGTGTGTGTGTGTGTGTGTGTGTGTGTGTGTGTGTGTGTAATGTATCTGTTTGCCCAGCTGTTATCTCTCTCTCTCTCTCTCTCTCTCTCTCTCTCTCTCTCTCTCTCTCTCTCTCTCTCTCTCTCTCTCTCTCTCGCGAGGAGGAGGAGGAAGAAGACAAGGAAAAAAAAGACAACGAAGAGGAGAAAGATGATAACAAGGACGAAGAAAACGAGAACGAGGAGGAGGAGGAGGAGAACGAGGAGGAGGAGGAGGAGGAAGAAGACAAGGAAAAGGACGAGAACGAAGGGGAGAAAGAAGATAAAAACAAGGACGAATAACAAAACAAGGACGAAGAAAATGAGAACGAGAACGAAGAGGAGGAGGAGGAGAACGAGGAGGCTGCGGATGAGGACGAGGAACAATTAAATCACAAATTACTCCCTGCATTCCTGATGACCCTCCAAATGGCAGGAATTAAGAGCACTCCCTCACACACACACACACACACACACACACACACACACACACACACACACACACACACACACACACACACACACACACACACACACACACACACACACACACACACACACACACACACACGCCTGGGTACAACAATTATCAGGTTTGCATCTTGTTCGTAGTACCCGACCTCCTTCTCCTCCTCCTTCGCGAAGCTCAATTTCTAAAATGCTAATGTCTTACAGAGGTACGAATTCTTTTAGTAGTAATTGAAGTAGTTGAAATAGTAGGAACACCAGTAGTAGTAGCAGCAGCAGTAGTAGTAGTAGTAGTAGTAGTAGTAGTAGTAGTTGTAGTAGTAGTAGTAGTAGTAAGGGCAGTACAAGATAATGCCTTATAAATTACTATGACCAGGTAACAGGTAACAGGTGACTGGTAACAGGTAACAGGTGACATGTAACAGGTGACGCGTGTGGAATTGTCTTAATGACCAGGTGAGCCAACACGACCTGGCTGTTACCTTCCCCTCACCTGCACCGCCACCCACGCCCATTCCCTACATTCCTCCCTTCGGCCACCCGCTCGTTCCCCTTCATTCCCCAGCCTCCCCCTGTATCCATCCAGACCTACAACTCTAACGCCAGCATCTCTCCTTTTCCCTTTCTCAACACACAAGACTATCCCTGCTTCATGCCTAACTTTCAACTGAAACACAATTTCTCCTATCCTTCCCTTTCCCTTACGTACAAAACATTCCCTGCTCTGTCCATAGAATCCGTCCGTAACCTCCATCCCCGGCGCTATCATCCCCTATCCTTCTCTCTTTCCCTACATACAAAACTATCACTGCTTCATCCCTAGACTCAATCCCAATAGCAATATCATCCCCTATCCTTCTCTCTGGCTCTCTATACAAAACATACCCTGCTTTATCCCCAGCCTCAATCTCTACAGCAGTCATTCCCCATTCTTCCCCTCTGGCCTACATACAACAAATTCCTAGCTCTGGTTCCCTATTCCCTACGAAGTTTTAATCATTTCCACTAAATTCCAATCTCCCTGACCTTTTGCTTACACCAGGGTTGCTATTGCCTTCCATCCCCTTGTGTTAACCTGGATTTCACGTTGGCCTTGTGTTCTGGGATATTGGGTTATTTTCTGTAGGCTTCATAAGGATCAATGTGCCTGAGATGAACACCGAGGTCACACGCAGATTTAGTGTATGCCCCGAGCTTTAGTTTACCAACCTCTCCATAGTTTTATACGATTCCAGTTCTCAATATTCACACAGTAATCACTTTCAACTGTTCCTTATTCTACTTCTCTATTTTTCCGGGTTCTCATTCCTACCTCTTCCCTTTTATCTCTTTATTTTTTGTCTATCTACCTAAACACTTTAAATTATTATCTATTCTCCCTTCCTATTTCTCACATATTCCTTCCCTCTCTCCCTATTTCTATCAGTCTTTCTTCCATCTACCTATTTTACAACGTTTAACTAACACCCATTACCCTTTCCTATTTCCCACATTCTCTTTATTTCCTTTTCCTTTCCCCTCTTTATCTGTCTATCTCCAGCGTTTTCTGTCAAGGAACGCATAAATACTTTCAACTCTTAACTATCCCCTCAGTTTTTCCATCATTCTCAGTCCTTCCTTTTCATTTCTATCTATATTTTGTCTTAACGATTACCTATTCTCCCTCCCTTCCCCCTTTTCTTTCCCATATCTAACTATTTTCAGTGTCTTCTGCAAAGGCGAGCACCGAGGGACAGTAGGAGCCAGGCAACCATATAAAAATTCCCGTCACTGTAAAAACTTGTTCTGCGCCACCAACAGGCTGAGGCAGACTCCATTTGTTCACAAGACAGTCAGCGGAAGAAAGTGGACGGCGCACGGAAAAGGTAACATTCTCTCTATACCAAGCACCCTTAACTTTTTATTCGCCATTTCTTTTACCCTGATTCTTCCTTACCTCCCTTTCATCCTTCGTTTCTTATTCCTTCCTACTCCCTCTCCGGCATCTCCTTCCTCCTCCTCTCTCGACCTTTGTTAACTCTCTTCTCCTTTCTCTCTCTCCCTCCATCGCCCCTCCAACTTTCTCCTCCACCTACATAATCTTTCCTATTCCTACGCAACCTTCCCTTCCTTCTTACCTCCATTCCTCTCTTGCATCTCCATCTCCTCCTCTCTCGACCTGCGTTCACTCTCCTCTCCTCTCTCTCTCACTCTCTCTCCACCGTCCCCCCATCCTTCTCCTCCACCTTCCTACTCTTCCCCCCACGCACTCTCTCTTCCTTTCCTCCATCCGTCCCTCCTTCCCTCCCTCCCTCCTCCTCTCCCACACGCGATAAACAAGAAAAAAATGGCCTTCTGGTGAATGCACAAGTCTTTTTCCTTTTCTTCACCAGTCGAAGGTTATCAAAAGGTTCATCGACCGTAAGTTCACGCACACGCGGACACACACACACACACACACACACACACACACACACACACACACACACACACACACACACACACACAGATAAAATCGGTCTCATACACACACGCAGCCCCCCCACCCCCCCCAACACACACACACACTCACAAACCGTCCCCCTCCCCACACCCACACACCTTTATACAAACACACACACACAAATATTAATACCGTTCAGTAATTGGGGCCAACGAATATAAAGAGAATTCTAATAATAATAAATCAGACGGCATACAAACGACGAAAATAAAAACTAGCCATTCAGCAGGTTAAAAAAAGCAGGCACATAACGGCGGACGCGAATGTGTAGAGATTGCATCGAAAAAAATCACCCAAATGAAAATTAAACACCTGTACGTTATATAGAGTTAATTAGCGAGCGAAAACTTCAGCTATCTACCTGGCACATCTATTCCTCTCCTATCTACTGATCTCTTATCTATCTGCTCCACAATTCACGTTAAATACGAGGTTATGTTTTAGGTTTTATTAATTCCAGATTAATTTTTACGGTAATATTTTTTGAGAGAGAGAGAGAGAGAGAGAGAGAGAGAGAGAGAGAGAGAGAGAGAGAGAGAGAGAGAGAGAGAGAGAGAAAAATGAAGAATCTGAAAGGAAAAAGAATTACCAATAGGGATAAAAAAGTTTTGAAAGGAATGAAAAAGCGAAAAAGCTAAAAAAAAAAAAAGTTGATAGAAGTTTAAAGGAAAAATAGAAACGCCATAAAAAGTAGATCGTTAGGTAAAAGCAAAGAGAAAAAGACTAGGGAAAGGGAGGCCCAAAGGGAGCTCTGGTCTTTACTGCTAAATGGGTAAGTGGGTCAGTCAAGCTAATGGGTTAATGGGGAGCAGGGGAGGTAGTGAAATGGAAGGTAAGGGGGTAGGTAGGCAAGACACGACATGGTAATATTAGGAAAGTTAGAGTCATTGAATGTGAAGTAGACAGGGCAGGTAGAGGTAGAATAATATAAGGAAAGCTGGAGTGGTATAAAATAGCGTAGGTAGAGTAGGTACATGTACAGTAGTATAATGAAAGGTAGAATAATATAAAGTAGAGTATGTACAGGTAGAGTAATATATTGAAAGTGTGGATGGAAGGGTACAACTCGGCCAGGTAAACGCATTGAAGTCAAGGTAATTAAGGAAAGGTAGTCAAAGGTACGTTCAAGTAAGGTAAGGTAAGGAAAGGTAAAGTTTATTATGCTGAGGTAAGGTGAGGGAAGGTGATGTTGGGTAAGGGAAAGTAAAGGGAGGTAAGATAAGGTTTGTAAGGTAAGGAAAGGTAAAGTTTAGTATGCTGAGGTAAGGTGGGGAAAGGTGATGTTTGGTAAGGGAAAGTAAAGGGAGGGAAGATAAGGTTTGTTAAGTTATAGTAGAATTAGGAGAGATATTGTGGGAGTATGGAAAGCAAATAGAAAACAGCTTAATCAAAATAACGAAAGAGAGGAAAACAGGAAAAATAAACTGCAGGAAAGAAGGAAAAAAACGAAAAGAGAAGAAATACAAATTATATGCTACAGAAAACGCAGAATTGAAGGTAGAACAGTAACAGTCTTAGTAGTAGTAATAGTAGTAGTAAAAAAGTATACATTGACAAGGTTAACAGCGACAGCAGTGGGTCAAAGGTAATTGCTGTAGTAGTAGTAGTAGTAGTAGTAGTAGTAGTAGTAGTAGTAGTAGTAGTCGTAGTGGGTAAGGTAAGGTAAAATTAGTAAGGTTGTCTGATCTCTAAATTGGTTAAAAAATGGAGATAGTAATAGTAGCAATAACAGTAGTAGTAATAGTGGTGGTGATGGTGGTGGTAGTGGTGGTATTGGTGGTGTCTCCTAGCCTAAGGTATACATATTACAGCATGTCGGGCCGTCTCGTGTCAAGGGGGGTACACACACACACACACACACACACACACGCGAACATATATAGCGTGTGTGTGTCGCCGCCGTGAGCTTGTTTCACACTTGATGCGAGACGAGGCTTTGAGACGCGAGATTGCAGGGAACATGAAACACCTGGAGTCACCGCCGCCACCACCACCACCACCACGAACACCACCTCCACCACCACCACCACCAGCATCACCACCAAAGCCGCCACACACCGCGGCATCTCCACCCGACACTAAACTTTTGCCGGCTCACCATCTGTTTGCCGGAATATACACCTGTCAACGGAATGGAAAGGAGGAAGGTAGGAAGGAGGGAAGGAGAGAGGGTAGAGATGGAGGGAAAAGTGAGGATGGAGGGTAGAGAGGGAGGAAGGGAAGGAGCAAGGATGAAGGACAGTGAAGGAGGAAGGGAAAGGGGCAAGGATGGAGAGCAGGAAGGAGGAAAGAGAAGGCAAGGAGAGAAGATGAAGGGATGAGAGGCATATTTGATAGGAGAGGAAGAGGGCAACGAGAACAAGGATAGGTAGGTAGGTAGGTAGGTAGGGTAATAGTGTGGCTTTCAAAAGGACATGAAGACGGAGTGTGGAAGGCGGAAAATTAGTTAAGAAAGAAGAGAAGGAAAGGGTTAGAGGAAAGAGGAGGATTATGGTCGTGGGAAGAAGAAATGATGTAGAGTGTGGATATCGGGAGGACTTTTGAGATAACGGAAGAGAGAAAGGAGACTAGGATAGGAAGGGAGTACGTTAAGGAAAAGGAAGAAATAGGAAGAATAAGAAACGGAAGAGGGAAGGTCGAGGGAATATAAAATGGGTTCAAAAGACGCTATCAAGAGAGTATTTAAGAGGATGGAGGAGCAAAAAAAAAAGGAGTGTCTAATGAAAAAAGAGAAAGTTGAAGAATAGATAGATAGGGGAAAGGGAAGAGAAAGGGAGGCCGGAGGAGGAGGAGAGTCGAGGAAAGATAAAATAGGCAGGAGTGAGTATCAAGAAAGTATGTTAAGAGGATGAAAGGCAGAAAAGGAGTGCGGGAAAAAAAATGAAAGGTTGAAGAAAAGGGAAATAGGTGAATGGTCAAACGAAGGCAGAAAGGGTATATGAGAGGTGAAGGGAGAGAAGATGGGTTTGAATAAGGGCAGAAAAAGGGAGGATGGAAGGAAAGGGACGAAATGATAGATAAGTTTGGAGAATAGAAATAAAAATGGAGATGATAAATAAAACGATAAAGTGCTGGTTATCAGATATCGATGGAATTAATACAGTCGTCTCTCTCTCTCTCTCTCTCTCTCTCTCTCTCTCTCTCTCTCTCTCTCTCCCCTTCGTCTCTATCTCTCTCTGCCACATACATTTTCTTCTTCCGTTATAAACTTTGCCATCTCGGGAGGATTTGAAACTTTTCGGCAAAATTATAAACTTTTCAATACTTTGGTTTATTTTCCCGGAGATATAAGCCGCTGGTGAGGCAGAGACCAACTTACAGATTGTCCTCTCTCTCTCTCTCTCTCTCTCTCTCTCTCTCTCTCTCTCTCTCTCTCTCTGGCGCGCTGGAGGCCAATTTTTATTACTGCACTTTGGACTTTGTTTCAATAATACGCCGGTAATTACTGGATTGCATTTCATCCATTTCACATAATGATGATAGGGTTAGTGCGTGTGTGCGTGTGCGTGTGTGTGTGTGTGTGTGTGTGTGTCAGTAGGTAGGTATGTGGGTAGGAATATACTAGGGACTTCAAACAGTCACAGTCAAACTCACACACACACACACACATAATTATACACACACACACACACACACGTTCATATTTCACAGTTATTTTGTTCATTTGAAACCCGCGCCTGTTTGTGTCTGCATCCAAATGTATCGAATTTTGACCAAATTTATACGCCGGACGAGAGCATTAGAGGGCGTCATTTTACAGGATCATTACTGTATTATGCGGCGCCAGTCATGTAGATTAGGGAACGCGAGGGGAACATAGGAGGGAACAATGTTTAACTTAATACCGAGTTATGCGCGGGCAAGAGTCGACACAATGCCATTCACGGGGGAATGTAATGAAGCATCGGAGGGAAAAGATGGATATTTCTATGCTTGCTATCATTACTTTCGCCATCAGCATCAGTCATTGTTAGTCAAGTGCAAAACAAAGGCCTTTCTTAATGTCCTGCAACTCTCTGTGTAATATTAATTGTTATCTCTGCTTCAGCGATTGCTCATCTCTCCACCTTGTCCTCTGGCGGCCCTGACTTAAAAAAAAAAATGGATTTCCACCGTGTTACATTGGTTGTTCATCGCTTGTCACTTCTACGCATGGGATGTCATTTCCAAGTATGCATCAAATTTCTATATTCAAATAATGCTCGTGACATGAATTAACGTTTTAGGTTCAGGCAACAGGTAACACAAAACTATGTAACGAGGAATTAAATAGATCATAAGTTAGGAGAAAGCTGGATATATTTCCTCCTTCATCAGATTTAGTTAGGGATGTACGAGGACACGAGCCGAGAGCAAGGAAGGGATAATCATCTATTTCTGCCCGATTTATGCAAAACTATGAAAATAGAAAGCACAAGGTAAGTAAAGACCGAAAAAGTAGTATCAAAATTACTATTATCATTATTATTATTCATTATTATTATTATTATTATTATTATTATTATTATCGTTAGTGGTAATGACAGTAGTAATTACTAAGAATTGAATAAAAAAGAGGTTTGATGCAAAGGTATGGTTATATTAGATTGGAAAACGATTAACAAAGAGTAAGTTTTAAAAAAATATATTCCATTATGGCATTAGCAAGCCACTGTTTATTAACAAGGAAGCGATAGAGAGCAAGTAGGAAGCCAGACAGAAAAAGACAGACAAACAGAGACGCTACATAACCAGACATATGTTACTGGATGACAGCAACAGTAACTAGCTGATA
Source organism: Eriocheir sinensis (assembly GCF_024679095.1). Lineage (NCBI taxonomy): Eukaryota > Metazoa > Arthropoda > Malacostraca > Decapoda > Varunidae > Eriocheir > Eriocheir sinensis. The sequence continues at coordinate 1,006,565 of NC_066553.1, forward strand.
TACGAGAGAGAGAGAGAGAGAGAGAGAGAGAGAGAGAGAGAGAGAGAGAGAGAGAGAGAGAGAGAGAGAGAGAGAGAGAGAGATGATGATGATGACAACTTTAATCAGGGAGAGTAATATTGATAAAACCAAAAATCAAGCGGACGAGCGGGCGGGCGGGTGGTGTTTTCCGTGCAATAGTTCCCCAAAAGCCATAGTTTACGGCCACTAATAATTAAACACGAATATAAAACTGTTGCGGGTGTATTTTGCGGCGCCACAATTTAATAAAACATGAAAACAAGCGTGCTACAATTTTTTTTCCCAGTTAGGTTCTCTCTCTCTCTCTCTCCCCCCTTATGCTTTATTACTCTCTACCAAGATCCACATTCTCGAAGTTCCTCCCATTTGTCATACATTCTTCTCTCTCTCTCTCTCTCTCTCTCTCTCTCTCTCTCTCTCTCTCTCTCTCTCTCTCTCTCTCTCTCTCTCTCTCTCTCTCTCTCTCTCTTCTTCATGCTTCAAATCCTCCCTTTCTTCTTTCCTTTGATTCCTTTTTCCTCCCTTTGATCTGTATGTCCTTCTTTTCCTTCCCTTTCTTGCTCTTCTTAATCCTTTACGTTCCCTTGCATGTCTATATACTCTTTTTGCCTTTCCTCGCCTCCTCCTCCTCCTCCTCCTCCTCCTCCTGAAAAGTTCCTCCATTCCTCAAATATATAACCTCATTCCTTCCCATAAACACCCGCCATCACATCCCTTATTCTTCTTCTCCATCCCTGCCTTCTTTCCTCCATTTTCTCTCTCTCTCTCTCTCTCTCTCTCTCTCTCTCTCTCTCTCTCTCTCTCTCTCTCTCTTGTATTTTATTTTATTCCTTGTCTTATTTTCTTTTTTATTTTCTGTTTGATTCTGTTTTCGTCTCTGGGAGTGTAAACAGATGTGTGTGTGTGTGTGTGTGTGTGTGTGTGTGTGTGTGTGTGTGTGTGTGTGTGTGTGTCCTACGTAATTCAGCATAGCATACATTTACGCCCCCAAAAATAAATCTTCGCCCCAGGTAATGCGTAGGATGAACATACACAACGGGTGAGGGTGGGCTGTGGTGGTGGTGGTGGTGGTGGTGGTGATGGTAAAGGTAATGGTGGTAGTGTTGGTGGTAGTGGTAGAGGTGGTGGAGGTGGTTGTGGTGGTGGTGGTGGTAATGGTGGTAGTGTTGGTGGTGGTGGTACAGGTGGTGGTGTTGGTGGTGGTAGTGGTAGTGTTGGTGGTAGTGGTAGAGGTGGTGGTGTTGGTGGTGGTAATGGTGGTAGTGTTGGTGGTGGTGGTACAGGTGGTGGTGTTGGTGGTGGTAGTGGTAGTGTTGGTGGTAGTGGTAGAGGTGGTGGTGTTGGTGGTGGTAATGGTGGTAGTGTTGGTGGTAGTGGTAGAGGTGGTGGTGTTGGTGGTGGTAGAGGTGGTGGTGGTGTTGGTGGTGGTGGTAATGGTGGTGGTAGTGGTGGTGGTGATGGTGGTGGACAGCAAATATTAATAACACAAATGCAAGCAGTACATCATCTCCGGTTACTCTGTGTTGTTTTGCCTCACGAAGGAGTAGCGTACCAACTAACCAATCAACTACTAATACTTTTACTTCTGCTACTACTACTACTACTACAACTACTACCACGGCCTCGTCTCATGCCTTTATAAGTAATCACTGGCGTCGTTTGTAAAGTTGTAAGTTGTAATAATAAAAAAACAATACCTATTTACACAATCATTTCAAGCACTCTTCCTATTTTCTTCTCTAGTGCCATGAGGGAAAAAAAAGTAAAGAAAACCAGCACACGAAGGACGGAACACAAGTCACCGGCAAGCAAGCACACAGAGAGGGCTCGAGTGGGCGTGATCCGGACGGTATGAGGCGGGAAAGAGGTGACAGAAGGAAGCCTCTGATGGCCGCGGGGATAACGAAGCGACCTTGACCGGCGAGCGAGGAGGAAAAGAAGAGAAGCGAGACCTGCAGATGGGGGCGGAGATAGGAAAACCGGGAGATGAAAAAGGGGATGGAGGTGACCTGAATATGAAGAAGAAGAACACGGAGCACTTGGAGATAAGGGAAGGGGGAAAGAGGGAGAAAAGAGCGTCAAACCGGGAGATGAAAAAGGGGATGGAGGTGACCTGAATATGAAGAAGAAGAACACGGAGCACTTGGAGATAAGGGAAGCGGGAAAGAGGGAGAAAAGAGCGTCGCTTCCCCCTTATAAAGACCTACAGATAGGGGCGGAGATAGGAAAACCGGGAGATGAAAAAGGGGATGGAGGTGACCTGCATATAAAAAGGGAGAGAACTGAAGACCTGGGAAGAGGGGGAAAGGAGAAGAAAAGGCCGTCGATTCCATCTTACGCCCTTCTAACAGTTACTTGAATAAATGCCGAATAAATAAAGGGATGAATGAACTTGCATGAATATAGGAGAAGGTAATGTTAAAAGGCCCCTCAACATATCTATCCCCCATCCCTCCATTCCAGAGCCGAGGAAGGAGCAGAAAGAGTGTTCCTTAGTATGGCCTTCAATGCTCCCTTAAAAATGACATAAAGAATCGAATAGCCAAAGGGATTGCCGGCGAGGGGAGCGGAGGGGGAATGGATGGCTTCAGGCTCCCTCAGCATTCCCTTCAGCCTCCATGTAAAAGTTGGCTGAAAAATTTAACCTTGCGTCACGGTTGAGCCAGTAAGCCCCTCGAGGCGGCCTGTGACGCTGAGCTGAGGCTGTAGAGTGTGTGTTCCGCCGTCACCTACCCGTCACTACCCTGCCCACCCCTTCCCTCTCCTTGCCACCCTCCCCCCACCTACCCACACCCTGCCTCTACCCTACCGATCTCATCCCCTCTCCCTGCCGATACCCAGCCTCAGCCCTGCCGATACCCTACCGTTATCCACTCTTTACCATGCTTTACCCGACCTCTACCCTGCTTTACCCGCCCTCAACCCTTCCTCCTCCCTGCCTCCCCCTCCTCTCTCCCTGCCGCAACCCTTCCGCCTATCTCCCGCCCTTGATGTGATGCTGCTGCCCCTGTTTCTACACAGCTGTTACTTCTGCTATGGCTAATACTAAGATGACAACAATTACTACTACTACTACTACTACTATTACTACTACTACTACTACTACTACGAATACATCTTTCATTTACAAATCATTCTATTAAAAGAGATGGGGTGGGGGTAGGAGTAGAGGAAGGACGCACCGAAATGTTCCAAGAAGAGAAATAAATGGGTGGATCAGTAAAAGAAAGGAGAAATAGGGAGAAAAATTAAATTAAAGGCTGTGATGGACGATTGACGGAGAAAAGGAAGAAAAGTAGAAATAAGAAAGGAAACGGAAGGATGTGAAAAAAGGGAATGAATGTATATAAAAAAAAGATGGAAAAGAGAAGGGCGAACGCAAGAAGGAAAAAAGAAGACAGAGAAAGGAGAGAAAAAACACAAAGAAGGAAGAAAAGATGAAGGGACTGAGGAGAGCACGAGAGGGAAGAGAAGGGTGAGGGAAAAAATGAAGGAAGGAAAAGTGAAGATAGAGAACAGGGAGAAAAATGAAGATGAAGCAAGGGAAGAAGAAAGAAAAAGAAGAAAGAAAAGATGAAAGGATGAAGCAAGGAATGAGGGTTACCTGCATGGCCTCGCGTGGAGATTACCTTCCATCACCAATATGAACAGCAGGTGTGTGTGTGTGTGTGTGTGTGTGTGTGTGTGTGTGTGTGTGTGCGTGAGATTAAGAGATAGATAGATAGGCAGAGATAGATATAGATAGCTACATAGATACAGATAGAGATGACATTAAGAAATTTAAAGACTATCATGAATTTTAAGAACACTGTTTTTTTTTTATATTCTTTACATTTATCTAACTAAATCAAATTATGTGTCTATCTACCTGTCTTTCTATCTATATATCTCTCTATCTATCGTTTCCATCTATCTGTATTCGTAATTAATCCTTATATTCTATTTCACTCATCTATCTGTAGGTCTATTTCAGCCATCTATGTCTATCTATTATTTTTATATTAACATCGAAAACGTACGTACATTAATAGAGTAACAACGGCAACTGTATTATTTTCACTCGTGTCTGTCAATAAGCTACTAATACACTCATTCATTATTCTGTCCTATTGCCATTCATTTTTTTTTATCTTGTGCAAAACTAGCAATTTCATTCATCCTCTCACACACACACACACACACACACACACACACACACACACACACACACACACACACACTGCTTCCCCCCCACACACACACACAACAACAAGGCCGAACCAAACTATGCTATCCATAAGATCACATTCTCTTGCCATTCTTCCCCTCCCTCCTCCTCCTGCACCTTCCCCTCCTCCTCCTCCTCCTCCTCCTCCTCCTCCTCCTCGCAACGGGACAATACCTAGGCAAATATTCCCTGATTGGCCTTGATTTCCTTGTGAAGTTGGCGGGATTCGCACAATTACGCTGATGGAGTCGAGTTGAGCAGCAAGACGGGGGGACAGAGGTGGGATGGAAGGGCGGGGAGGGTCGGGGAAGACCAGTAAAGGGAGCGAGGGAAGGGCATTGAAGGGGCGTGATTGTCTGTATTCAGCGTCTGCGAACTGTGGAGAACTGTGGCTTCCTGAGGAGGACGAGGAGGAGGAGAAACAGAGGTAGCAGGAGGAGGAGGTGGAGGTGGAACAAAGGGCAAACAGCTAAGAGGCAGGAGATGAAGGGAAGACTAAGAGAGGTAAGACAAGGGAGAGACCGTCTTTGTAGGTCAGGCGGCGGAACAGAGGTCATGGCCAAAGGGAGGAATGGGAGAGAGAAGGCGAAGATGGGAAACGTTGATGAGACTGAAGAGTGAAGGACAGTTACCAAAGTAGCCATGAAGAAAAGAAGGGAAGCGAGAAGGGGAGGATGGGAAACACTGATGAAGCTGGACAGAGGAAAGGGCTAAGAGAAAAACGTAGAGGAAGATAGCAAACGATGATGAAGCTGGAGAGAAAGAACAGTTACCAAATGAGAAGTAAAGGAATAAAAGGGAAGAGAAAGGAGGAAGATGGGAAACACTGATGAAGCTATACAGAGGACAGTTTTCAAAGCATCAGTGAAAGGGCTAAGAGAAGAAAGTAAGGGAAGATAGTTAACGATAATGAAACTAGAGAGAAAGATCAGTTACCAAATGAGTACTGAAGGAACAAAAGGGAAGAGAAAGAAGAGATGGAAACGATGATGATATAGTTGAGAGAAAGACATGACCGAAGGAGCCCAAGAAAACAGGAAAAAAAACTAAGGCAATGGTCATGGTGGTGGTGGTGGTTATGGAAGAGGAAACACACCTGGTAAAAAGGGGAAACTATGTTATTGGTGTGGCAAGTCCTCTAACCATAAGGAAAAAAGACTCCGGTTCCATTTACAAGTTCTCCCTCACGTCAAATCAAATCCCCCGACATCAGTTCCAATACCAGTGTGAAAGACCTCGTTCTCTGCTAGATGATTTCAATGCAGAAGTCATAACGTCATGCATAAAACGTGCAGGCATACCAACAGGTGATTGGAATATGTGAAAGTTGCCGTTGTCGAAAGTTTTGAGAATACGAGTCTAATGCCCACCTATCAGTAAGAGAGAAAGCTTTAGTTACGGACGGATGAGAGGAGAGGAGAGGAACACACAAGATAAGGTAGTGCAAGAAGATATTAATAAGGAACGAAGCGGACGGAAGAGAGAGAGAGAGAGAGTTAGAATAAGGATAAGAAAGGGAGAGATGTGAGAGGAGAGGAGAGGAAAGATAGAGATAAGAAAAGGTGGTTCAAGAAAATTAACAAGGAAACGGAAGGAAAAAAGAGAGTTAGAAAAGGGAATAAGGAAAGGAAGGAGAAGAGAGGAGAGGAGAGGAGAAGAAGGACACAAGAAAAGGAGTTACGAGAAGATCAAGAAGAAACGAAGCGGAAGGAAAAAAAGGAGTTAGAAAAGGGAATAAAGAAAGAAAGGAGAAGAGAGGAGAGGAGAGGAGAAGAAGGACAAAAGAAAAGGAGTTACGAGAATATTAACAAGGAAACGGAAGGAAAAAAAGGAGTTAGAAGAGGGAAAAAAGAAAGGAGGGAGAAGAAAGGCAGAAGAAAAGGAGTTACGAGAATATCAACAAAAAACGAAACAAGGAAAAAATAGGAGTTAGAAGAGGGATAGAAAATGAAGATATAAAGAGAAGCGAAGAGGAAGAAATGAAGGCAAAGAAAGACATAGAATCGCCCCTTAAAAAAAAAAAAAAATCCTTTCCTCTCTTACCCTCCCCCTTTCCTCCCCAAAACCATAGATGAGCAGGATTAAAAAAAAGAAAGGCAAAGCAAAACTAAATATTCCTCTACCCCCCTAAAAAAGCCCTCCCCCTCCCTCTCCTTTCCTTTTCCTTTCCTCCCCAAACCATTCCTCTCTCCACCTCAACTCATTCTTCTCTCCTATTACCTCCCTTTTACCTCCTCTGCTCCCCTTATTGCTCTCTTTCACTCCCAGCTCATCCTCCCTTTCTCCCTCACTCCCCATCTTGCTATCTCAAAATCCTATTACCCACCCTTCTCTCTCTCTCTCTCTCTCTCTCTCTCTCTCTCTCTCTTTATTTTTTATTTATTCTTTCTTTTGGTGTTTCGTTCTTGATTTCTCTCTCTCTCTCTCTCTCTCTCTCTCTCTCTCTCTCTCTCTCTCTCTCTCTCTCTCCCCTTCCCTTTTCTCGATCTCTTTTCCTCTTCTTTCTCTATTCACCTCTCTACCTGTTTTTCCGCCTCCCCCTCCCCCATCTCCTCCTTCCTGCCTCCTCCTTCCCCTCACTTCCCAGCACCCCGTCACGTAACCTTGCTTTTGAGGATCGGCTCCTGCTCACTGACTAATGGCATACAAATGACACCGGTCTCTTGTGTTGACGAGGGCAGTGAGAGAAAGAAAAGGGAGACAGAGAGAGGTACAGGAGGAGAGAATGGTAGAGAGCAGGAGAAGAAAAAGAAACTAATTGTAGGAGAGGAGGTATAAGAGGAAAGAAGGGAGATGTGGGGAAAGAAAGAGAGCATTAAAGAGGAAGACAGGGAGAGAATGAGAGGGAGAGAGGGAGAGAGAAAGGAATAGCGGGACAGAATAGAGGTAAAGAGGAAGAGAAAAAAGAGGAGAGAGAGAGAGAGAGAGAGAGAGAGAGAGAGAGAGAGAGAGAGAGAGAGAGAGAGAGAGAGAGAGAGAGAGAGAGAGAGAGAGAGAGAGAGAGAGAATGTGACTTATCTCTCTCGTTGATGCGGAAATAAAAAAAATAGTGATCCGATAATATGAATGAGCATTGGAGTTGGATTCCAGTGTACGTTAAAATGTGTTCTTGGAGACATTTTCTTCATTTTTCTTTATTTCTTCATATACTTTTTCTTCTTTTCATTCATTCATTCATTCATTCACACTTTTCTTCATTTTTCTTTACTTCTTCGTACTTTTTTATCATTTCTTTTTTCGTGTTTTCATAGACTTCAACGTTTTTCTTCTTTTTTTTCTTCCTTTTTCTTCTGTGTTCGTTTTTTTTTTTCGTTTTTCCTCATATATTCATTTATACATTTTTTCTTCATTATGATTATTATTTATACAGACTTTTCTTTGTTTTTCTTCGTCCGTGTGTTCGTACTTTTCTTCATTTTACTTCATGCTCACTTATACTTTTTTCTTCACTTTCCTACACGTTGTTTTCTTTAACCAATTGACTGCGGATTTCCTACAAGAAGACATCACCAATTTACAGGAATAGAACAAAAAATAGTAGTCCTGCACCTTGGGAGGGGATATCCAGCACACCAATACCACATGGGAAACACTCCACTATCCACCACAGAGGCAGAGAAAGACCTGGGAATACATGTTACCAGGCTACCAGTGAAAGACAAACCCGTGTCAATCGCAGCGGACGGGTTAAAGTATGCATATAGACATTCTCATTTTTCTAAACATTCATACAGACATTTTCTTAATTTTACTCGTGTTGATATATATACTTTCTTCATTATTTTTAGTCAAGCATTCAAAGATTTTTCCTCCATTGATTGTAATTTGAGACACCAAGTATATATTCTTCTGAGGCATAGATAATTTTTCTTAGGCATAGATATTTTTCTTAGGCATAGATATTTTTCTTAGGCACATATCCTTCAGCATTTTACTGGATACACATGCATTTGATATATGTAGTATTTTTTGCAACAAAGTACTTTTAATCCACTGGAAAAAAAAATATATCAAACGATTGATTTGATTAATAACAGCCATGGTAATTACGCTAATTGGTCAGGTAAATGGCGATCGCACACACACACACACACACACACACACACACACACACACACACACACATTCTAACAGTGTATATCGAGGGGGCATTTTTGTGTATTCAACTTCATTAGTTTCACCATAGGAGGAGGAGGAGGAGGAGGAGGAGGAGAAAGATGAAGAAGAGGAGGAGAAAAAGAGAAGGAGGAGTACGATGAAAAGGATGAAGAAAAGGAGAGAGGAAAAGGAAAGGCAGAGAGATAGAGAGAGGATGATAAGGAGTCGCTTGATAACACAGGACCAAGAATGACGAGGCCAGACCAAACACAGACGAAACAATCAAAAGCAACAATCAGCTGGGAACGAAGAACGGCCAAGATACAAGTTAGAACGGCGAACAAGGAGAAGACGAAGGAGAAAGGCGAGGGTGAAAGGCGACTATCGACAGGAGGAAGATGAAAGGAGATGATGATGATGATGATGATGATGATGGTGACGATGAAGGGAACAAAGAGAGGCTGGAACACAAAATGGAAGGCTAAAGAAACTCAACATTGAAAAACTTTGGAGAGAGAGAGAGAGAGAGAGAGAGAGAGAGAGAGAGAGAGAGAGAGAGAGAGAG